>NW_026943821.1:21480290-21665290 GCF_035594765.1 Anolis carolinensis | reverse complement strand
TATGTATGATTTCCCTCGATCCAGACACTATTTGATTGACGCAGCCCAGAATTGCAACAGAGCTCCCTGAAACTGGCAGAGAGGAAATTGGTTTCTGTGTGCGGATGATTAGATGGGAAGCCCTAGATGGTGCATAAAGGTGCCACAAAGGATTACATTGAAGTATGAGGGTTGAATGAAAAGTAATGCCTCCACCTTCGTAACTCCGTAACAAATGGCAGTCCTGGTATGCGGCAGGTACTGGCTTGTTCAGTAGACTCTCCTCTACAGTTACAGTAGAGTCTCACTTATCCAACATAAATGGGCCGGCAGAACATTGGATAAGCGAATATCTTGGATAATAAGGAGGGATTAAGGAAAAGCCTATTAAACATCAAATTAGGTTATGATTTTACAAATTAAGCACTAAAACATCATGTTTAACAACAAATTTGACAGAAAAAGTAGTTCAATACGCAGTAATGCTATGTAGTAATTACTGTATTTGCGAATTTAGCACCAAATATCACGATTTATTGAAAACATTGACTACAAAAATGCGTTGGATAATCCAGAACATTGGATAAGCGAGTGTTGGATAAGTGAGACTCTACTATAGTTCCATTTGGCGGGAAGCCTTAGCATTGAACGATTGTGTTGTTAAAGTGCAAAGTGTGGAACCCTGCGCAAATGGTCAGTCAATGCCACTTACCGTATATACTCGAGTATAAGCTGACCCAAATATAAGCCGAGACACCTAATTTTACCACAAAAAAACTGGGAAAACATTGACTCCAGTATAAGCCAAGATACCAATAAAATTACAGTATATACTCGGGTATAAGCTGACCCGAATATAAGCCGAGGCACCTAATTTTACCACAAAAAAACTGGGAAAACATGGACTCCAGTATAAGTTGAGATACCAATAAAATTACCGTATATACTCGAGTATAAGCTGACCCGAATATAAGCCGAGGCACCTAATTTTACCACAAAAAAACTGGGAAAACATTGACTCCAGTATAAGCCGAGATACCAATAAAATTACCGTATATACTCGAGTATAAGCTGACCCGAATATAAGCCGAGGCACCTAATTTTACCACAAAAAAACTGGGAAAACATTGACTTCAGTATAAGCCGAGAGTGGTAAATTTCAAAAATAAGAATAGATACCAATAAAATGACATTAATTGAGGCATCAGTAGGTAAATGTTTTTGAATATTTACATAAAGCTCAAATTTAAGATAAGACGGTCCAACTCTGATCAACTCAAATCATTATTCTCATCTTCTTCAATGGAAAAGTGTTTATGTATCCTTTTAATAATAATAGAGTAAAATAATACAGTAGAGTCTCACTTATCCAAGTCTCGCTTATCCAAGCCTCTGGATTATCCAAGCAATTTTTGTAGTCAATGTTTTCAATATATCATGATATTTTGGTGCTAAATTCGTAAATACAGAAATTACAACATAACATTACTGTGTATTGAACTACTTTTTCTGTCAAATTTGTTGTATAACATGATGTTTTGGTGCTTAATTTGCAAAATCATAACCTAATTTGATGTTTAATAGGCTTTTCCTTAATCCCTCCTTATTATCCAAGATATTCGCTTATCCAAGCTTCTGCCGGCCCGTTTAGCTTGGATAAGTGAGACTCTACTGTATTTACAAATTTAGCACCAAAACATCACAATGTATTGAAAAGATTGACTACAAAAACATTGACTACTACCTCACAATGTATAGTTTGCATGTTCTGTTTTATCCTGCTTGCATCCTACTTTTAAGTGTTGGATTTTATGGTGTTTTGTATAGATGTCTGTTTGATGTTGTTGTTTCTATATATGCATACTAGCTGTGCCCGGCCACGCTTTGCTGTGGCGTTGTCTGGTGGTGTCTGTATTTTATAGGCAGTGTGGAAGAGGCCTAAGTGAGGCCTAACTTTGCCTGTCCCCTGGGCTGAGTGGGTTGCTAGGAGACCAAGTGGGCAGAGCTTAGCCTTCTAACTGGCAGAAATTGGATAAAAACTATTATTCCTCTCCCTCTAATTAGGACTTTATTTTTCTTTTCTTTTTGTTGTATCAACGTAGAGGCGTGGATAAGGGGTTGTGCTGCCAATTTTCGAGGTTGTGGGGTGTTTAGTTTTGTTGTTTTGTCGGTCGCCAGGATTCCATCACTCTTTTATATATATAGATGACCATTGGTCGGAGCATTAATAAATTGATTGATCCATGATCTAAAAGGCCGATTGCGTTGGATAATCCAGAAGGTTGGATAAGTGAAACTCTAGTGTAACTTGTGACAGCCACAAAAACAAAGTTTCTGGAGTTTTGAAGAGATTGCCGCCAGCCTTATGTGTCACTTTCCTGTGTCTTTTCAAAAACACAAAGATGTGTTTTATGAGAAATGGGATCAAAGAAATTAAATTCCCAGCTAATATTTTATGGAAAGATAATGAAGACTCAGAAAACGATCGACCGAGGCATTGCCAAATAGCGGCAGACCCAGCCGCCCAAATTCATGGCACCGAAGTCATCAAAACCTTTGCGGCCCCCAGGCCTTTGCTATGGGCTTTTGTGGGATTTACTCACTTTAGAGAGAACCCTTATTGCTAAATTACTTTTTTGAGCCATAAAGAGGTTGAGCACTGCCAGAAGAAGGAGCTACGGGGGGGGAAAACGACAATAAAGAGAGAAATGAAGCCGAGGGAAAAGTTTGCACAATTTCAGAGCAGAGAAACAAATCAGAAAATCAATCTCAGAATGAAATACAAGCCAACAATAAGCTCAAGGAGAAATGCCTCCAAATTAATAATAGTCTGGTGAAGATAATGAAGGAAATGGAAGAGAAAAGTAAAATAGTGGACGTGATAGCTAAGACAGCTGGAACGGGGATTTTTTCCTCCATCAAAGGCAAACAGCAGTTGGTTACTTTCGGGATACTGACCAACAATCCTGAACCAAGGAGACCAAGAGTAACTTTGTTTATTATTCTATATCTGAATAACCTAATGGTGCAGCAGGTTAAACCGCTGAGCTGCTGAACTTGCGGACCAAAAGGTTGCAGGTTCGAATCTGAGGAGCGGAGGGAGCACCCATAGTTAGCCCCAGCTTCTGCAGACCTAGCAGTTCGAAAACATGCAAATGCGAGTAAATCAATAGGTGCCGCTCCGGCGGCCGCAGGAAGGTAACTGCACTTCATGTAGTCATGCCAGCCACGTGACCTTAGAGGTGTCTATGGACAACGCCGGCTCTTCGGCTTAGAAATGGAGATGAGCACCAACTCCCAGAGACGGACACTGTTCTTCCACAGTGAGGACATCGGTTTCCAGCCGGAGAACGGTCCCAGTCAGGGTTGGCTTGACACACCTTCCTCTTGGTAAATTTTCCCTTTTTTACCCTCCATTTGTGCTTTTTCGAATTCCACAACACTGCTGGTCACAGCTGACCTCCAGTTAGAGCGCTCAAGGGCCAGAGCTTCTCAATGTCTGGAGCTGGACTTAGGAGGCTAGTTTGGCAGTTCAAGCCTGGGTCGGGGTGAGCACCAGCTATCAGCCCCAGCTCCCTGCCCATCTAGCAGAAATGTGAGTAGATAAATAGGTACTGCTTTTTAAAAAGCAAGGAGGTTATAAAAGGTGCCCATATGGCAATTTAATCCAGAGGATGATGGAGCAACAGCACCACCCTGTGGCCGGAGTTGAGCACAACGTCCAGATGCCGGGAATGGAAAAGATGGGAAAAGCCTATCTATGTATTGTCTATGTACTGTTTGTCCTTGTTGACTGTATAATAGCATTAAATGTTTGCCATATATGTGTTCTGCAATCCACCTTGAGTCCCCTCGGGAATATAAATAAAGTATATTATTATACCTCACAACCTCTGAGGATGCCTGCCATAGATGTGGGAGAAACGTCAGGAGAGAATGCTTCTGGAACATAGCCATACATCCCGGAAAACACACAACAATCCTTTGATTCCAGCCATGAAAGCCTTTGACAATATATTATTATTATTATTATTATTATTATTATTATTATTATTATTATTATTATTCTCTGACATAATAATGTCCCGTGCCAAACTACAAATCCCATTATTCCATAGCATTGAGTAATTCCAGTTGCAGTTAAAATGATGTCAATGGGAATTTATTCTATGGTATCAATGCACCCAGAGAGGCAACTGAATACCTGTTCCCCCCATTAATACTTCTCTATACAATTGCAAAACAGCTTTTCAGGTATGCCAGACATTCACCTTCCTTTTGTATCGCAAACATTCCAGCCGGGCCTTTTTGATGGACGTTTAGCATTGCCTGTTTATGCTAAACCTTTCAATCCTGGGGCTGAGGACATGTTTATGGAAGAGCTTAGAGCAAAATGCCATAAATAATTGAATACAGAAGTGGGGAAATCTGTGTGGGGCTTGCTGTCATTTCTTCTGGAGGGGCTCAGCTCGGTGTCAGTCGGAGCCCGGATTAAAGCAACAGGAGGCAAAGCAGGAGGATGCAATTAGTTCGAGTGAAAGGCTTTCAAAGATCCCTTTCAAACCTGTTGACTTCGGTGACAGCAAGATCCAAAGCCGACGCCGGTATCGTCCGCATTTCTTCTATTTCAGCAAATCGGTTCTCGCCCACTTGTTGAATTATTCCTAATAAATAATTTTGATAGGAAAGTCCTTGACAACTATGCCAAAAGAAAGAGAAAAACTAGTGCTGGCGGTATGTGTTGCTCATATTGTTGTCACATACCCTCTGAGTTTGGATCCCTTTGAAACTGGAAAAACAGTGAATAAAGAAGTGGCCGGCTTTTAATTATGGGAAAATAATAATAATCTATATATATAAAAGAGTGATGGCATCATGGCAGCGGACAAAACAACAAAAGTAAACACCCCACAACCTCGAAAATTGACAGCACAACCCCTCATCCATGCCTCTAGGTTGATACAACAAAAAGAAAAGAAAAATAAAGTCCTAATTAGAGGGAGAGGAATCATTGTTTTTATCCAATTGCTGCCAGTTAGAAGGTTAAGTTCCGCTCACTTGGTCTCCTAGCAACCCACTCAGCCCAGGGGACCCTTTATCTTAACTACCACCACTTCCTCAATACTTTATTTCCCATACCACCATACTTTGCTACAGCAACGCGTGGCCGGGCACAGCTAGTCTATATATATAAAAGAGTGATGGCATCAGGGCAGCGGACAAAACAACAAAACTACAGGCCCCACAACCTCGAAATTTGACAACAAAACCCATCATTCACGGCTCTAGGTTGATACAACAAAAAGAAAAGAAAAATAAAGTCCTAATTACAGGGAGAAGAATAATAGTTTTTATCCAATTGCTGCCAGTTTGAAGGCTAAGCTCCACCCACTTGGTCTCCTAGCAACCTACTCAGCCCAGGGGACAGGCACAGTTAGGCCTCACTTAGGCCTCTTCCACAAATTATCAGATTTTAACTGGATTATATGGCAGTGTAGACTCAAGGCCCTTCCACACAGCTATAGAATCTTATATTATCTGCTTTGGATTATCTTGACTCCACACTACTAATATAATCCACTTCAGTGTGCATACTAAACATAAAGACAACCATACAACAGACATTCAATACCACCACTACCTCAACAATTTCTCACCAACACCACCAGAAAATGCCACAGCAACGCGTGGCCAGGCACAGCTAGTAATAATAATAATAATAATAATAATAATAATAATAATAATAATAATAACAAAACTTTATTTATACCCCGCCACCATCTCCCCAACGGGGACTCGGGGCGGCTTACATGGGACCATGCCCAGAACAATACAATATAACAAAATATAAAAGAACAACACATCATAACACATTAAACAATACAATAGATAATAATATACATTACAACGCAAAATCAGGGAAAACAGGAATTTTCTCCTAAGACTTCTAGCACAATATGGCCAACTTTCACCAGAAGCTGTCCATTGAATCGCATGGGAGGATCTACAGAGGTGATCTCTTTAGAAATCACCTCTGTAAAGCCGGGCTGTGGCGCAGACTGGTTAGCAGCTAGCTGCAATAAATCACTCTGACCAAGAGGTCCTGAGTTTGAGGCCAGTCCGTGTTGGGGTGAGCACCCAACAATTTTTAAAAAATATATATAGCCCCTGCTCCAACTACCTGAAAGATAGTTGCATCTATCAAGTAGGAAATGTAGGTACCACTTATATGTGGGGAGGCTAATTTACAACACCATAAAAATCATCCAGCCGCCATTGGAATGAGGAAGTTGCCGTCGCAGTGGATGATGAAGCAGCTGTTCCCCCTGTGGCAAGAATCAAGCATACCCTCAGGAAGCTGGAAGCTGGAGAAGGTTTAAATTGCCTCTGCGTCTGTCTCTGTCTCTGTTCTATGTTATATGGCATTGAATGTATATAATAAATAATATAATATATCGGCGCTCCATGCAGTCATACCGGCCACATGACCTTGGAGGAGTCTATGGACAACGCCGGCTCTTCGGCTTAGAAATGGAGATGAGCACCAACCCCCAGAGTCAGACATGACTGGACTTAACGTCAGGGGAAACCTTTACCTTTTTTTATATATACTTGAGTATAAGCCGACCTGAATATAAGCCCACCAGGACCCTCACATGGGTATAAGCCGAGGAGGTTTTTTTCAGTCCTAAAAAGTGCTGAAAAACTAGGCTTATACTTGAGTATATACAGTACATTGGATAGACCACATGAGCTCTAGTTTCTGATACGGAACATATGCCATCCACTAGTTGTCATCTGCTTGCCTACAGAAAACCATATTTAAGCATCTCTGATGTGCTCTATCCAATGCAATCTTCTGAATCAGCTCCCCCAATAACCTAAGGAACAGGCCTAAAAATGAAGACACCAAGGTTCATACTGCTTCCCGGTGTCACATGGAAGGGACCAAAGTAGAAGAAGAGAGGGGCTTCGTGGACAACAAGTTGAACATGAGCCAACAGTGTGAAGCAGCAGCTAAAAAAGCCAATTTTGGGCTGGATCCAAAGGAGTCTAGTGTCCAGATCAAGGAAAGTTGTGTAGCCCCTCTCTTTGGAAGCCTCTGCTTTTACTTTAATCTTTCCTGAATCATGCAAGTATGACTCTGACCAGAAGATGGCACAGGAGACACACTGAAAATCCAAAGGTTTATGGAAGGAGGGATGTGGGCAGATCTGATGGTTTCAACAGCAAGGAGCAAAAGGGTTTGGGAATCCAAAGCCTTCAGTCAGTGGAGGAATCCCGTAAGTGGACAAGGCGGAGCATTGGTGACCATAGTTTTTTGGAGGAATTGACATGTATTCCCCTGGTCTCCTAAATGAGAGATAGACACAGGGTGGACAGCGTTATCTCCCTGCTTTTGGAAAGGATGCCATCAAAGTAGAAACATTGCAAGTACATCCCTTCTTGTTGCCACTTTGACTGATTAGCCACTGTTCATTCCTTGTTTTATATAATTTGGGGAGTAGGGGGTGCAACCGGCCAGGTTGGGAGTGAACTCCCATGACCATGAAGGATTTGTAGGGCATTCACCTTGAGTTTTGGGAGTTGTAGTTCATCTACATCCAGAGAGCACCGTGGACTCAAACAATGATGGATCCGGACCAAACTTGTCACGAATGCTCAACATGCCCAAATGTGATCAGTGTTGGAGTTTGGGAAAAATAGAACTTGGCATTTGAGAGTTGTAGGTGCTGGGATTTATAGTTCACCTACAATCAAAGAGTGTTTGGAACTCCGCCAACAATAGAACTGAACCAAACTTGGCCCACAGAACTCCAATGACCAACAGGAAATACTGGAAAAGTTTGGCGGTCGTTGACCTTGAGTTTGGGAGTCGTAGTTCACCTATATCCAGAGAGCACTGTGGACTCAAACAGTGATCTGGACCAAACTTAGCATGAATACTCAATATGTCCAAATGTGAACACTGCTGGAGTTTAGGAAAAATAGACCTTGACATTTGAGAGTTGTAGGTGCTGGGATTTATAGTTCACCTACAATCAAAGAGTGTTTGGAACACCACCAATTGGGCCAAACTTCTGACACAGAGCCCCTATGAATAACAGACCTAGGGGTCCCGACCCCCAGGTTGAGAAACACTGAACTAGAAGGTAAAGACCTGAATCCACAGGACTTCTTTTTTGGCTTCATTAAGGCTCCTGTTTAATTCCATTTCCTCATCCATCTCCCCTCCCGGCCAGGAAGGGAATTTGTCCTTCTCCGATGTCCGAAATGCCTGACATTGCTCAAATCCCCTTAAGCTGCCGGCTCAAATGGCCCTGCTTTATGTCCCTCGCAAATGCCGGCTGCGGCCCTTGAGCCTCCCGAAATGATTATCCCATTAAGCAAAAGAAGCCTGAAGCCTGAAATCAGCAATTCTTGGCACACTTGGGCCGGTGGAGGAGGGAGGCCACTTCGATCGATCGGCCGAGAAAATGTGTCTTGTGCTTTCCTCTTTTTTTTTTGTAAATAGGAAAAAGAGAGAGGAATGGCAAACACTAATGTTGGGTTCCAGGAAATTTTCAAAACACAGTTAAAAGGAACAGGCAATAAAAGGCAACATTCTATTAAGAAAAGGCCATTGGAGTGGGATTGATGGCGAACAAGGGCAGCAAAAGCCTTCAAGCATTTTGTAAATGGAAAAGAACCAGTTAAAAGACAAAAAGAGTCTCAAAAGGGAGTTCCAGTGCATGGGAGCAGTCACCAAAAAAGCCCCATCTCCTATGTTTCAACCAACTCTTTAAACCAATTTTCATTGGCATGATGGATACAGAAAGCTGGAGATGGCCACCAAGGGTTTCCAGAACGCAACAAAGAATGTGTAATAGCCCAAAGTGTGCTTTTTGATGTTCTAGAAATGGAGCCAACGGGGAGAAATATCATTCCTTTCAAGCTAGGGAGATGTTTATGTATTTATTATTTATTTACAGTACTTCCTCATTCCTTTCCACGTGCTGCTGGCAGGTTTATGGTGTTGTAAATTAGCCTCCCACATAAAGGTAAATGTAAATGTTTCCCCTGACGTTAAGTCCAGTCATGTCTGACTCTGGGGGTTGGTGCTCATCTCCATCTCTAAGCCGAAGAGCCAGCGTTGTCCATAGACACCTCCAAGGTCATGTGGCCGGCATGACTGCATGGAGTGCCGTTACCTTCCAGCCGGATCAGTACCTATTGATCTACTCACATTGGCATGTTTTCGAACTGCTAGGTTGGCAGAAGCTAGAGCTAACAGCGTCTGGATTATCCAACGCAACCTGCCTTTTAGTAGTCAATGTTTTTGTAGTCAATCTTTTCAATACATTGTGATGTTTGGCTGCTAAATTTGTAAACACAGTAGAGTCTCACTTATCCAAGCTAAACGGGCCAGCAGAAGCTTGGATAAGAGAATATCTTGGATAATACGGAGGGATTAAGGAAAAGCATATTAGGTTTCAAATTAGGTTATGATTTTACAAATTAAGCACCAAAACATCATGTTATACAACAAATTTGACAGAAAAAGTAGTTCAATACCCAGTAATGCTACATAGTAATTACTTTATTTAAGAATTTATCACCAAAATATCATGATGCATTGAAAACATTGATTACAAAATGCGTTGGATAATCCAGAACATTGGATAAGCGAATGTTGGATAAGTGAGACTTCTGTATTTCCTTCTATCCTTCATCCTTAAACAAGTGACAGCATTCCGTTCCCTTTTTTTTAACTAGCTTAGCCCAGCCACGCGTTGCTGTGGCATTGTCTGGTGGTGTTGGTGAGAACTTGGTGAGGCTGGATGGCCATCTGTCAGGAGTGGTTGGATTGTGTCCTCCTACATGATATAAGGAAGTTGAACTGTATGATCCTTAGGGGTATCTGCTAACTTTAGGATTGTATATTATTATTATTATTATTATTATTATTATTATTATTATTATTATTATTATTATTAAGAGGCTGGCTGGCCATCTGTTGGGAGTGTTTGGATTGTATCGTCTAATGGCAAAGTTGGGTTGGACTGGATGGCCTTTAGGGGTCTCTCCTAACTGTCTGATTCTATGATTCGATTTGTATTATTACTGTGCAGATATTGGATGGCCATCTGTCAGGAGTGGTTGGATTATGTCCTCCTGCATGATATAAGGAAGTTGAACTGGATGATCCTTAGGGGTATCTGCTAACCTTAGGATTGTATTATTATTATTATTATTATTATTATTATTATTATTATTATTATTATTATTATTATTAAGAGGCTGGCTGGCCATCTGTTGGGAGTGCTTGGATTGTATTGTCCAGTGGCAGAGTTGGGTTGGACTGGATGGCCTTTAGGGGTCTCTCCTAACTGTCTGATTCTATGATTCGATTTGTATTATTACTGTGCAGATATTGGATGGCCATCTGTCAGGAGTGGTTGGATTATGTCCTCCTGCATGATATAAGGAAGTTGAACTGGATGATCCTTAGGGGTATCTGCTAACCTTAGGATTGTATTATTATTATTATTATTATTATTATTATTATTGTTATTATTATTATTGAGAGGCTGGGTGGGCTGAGTAGGTTGCTAGGAGACCAAGTGGGCGGAGCTTAGCCTTCTAACTGGCAGCATTTGGATAAAAACAATTATTCCTCTCCCTCTAATTAGGACTTCATTTTTCTTTTCTTTTTGTTGTATGAACGTAGAGGCATGGATGAAAGATTGTGCTGCCAAGTTTAGTGTTTCTGGGATGTGTCGTTTTGTTGTTTTGTCCTAGGCCGAAATTTCATGAGGCTTTCACTCCATTCCCTTTTCTTCTTTTTGGCCAAAGATAATAAACCAACATGGTTTTGTTGAGGTTTTGTTGAATATTTTCCTGCATCCACCAAAGCAAGGAACCTAAAATGCTCTGGCCCAGTCATTAGAAGCAAACCTGCTCCTTGGGCACGGAAAATAATCGTCTATGGCAGTGTTTGCTGGAATTAGCTTATCAGCCCCACCCTTCCACCATCATATCCTCCTGCAGCCGGTGGAGAGATGAGCCTTTGCTTTAATGGGGTTCAAAGTATCTCTGGCGGGGAGTCGCTGTAACAGATGGAGTTAGACTCCTGCCCCTCCTCTTTCTGCCGTTTTCAGCAGAAATTTCGCGTCTGTGATGGATACAGCGAGGCGGAGATGGCTGCCCACAGGTCACGGAGCACAGCTGAGGCAGCAAAGAGAGATTTTACAGCCAAAGCTGTTGCTTTTAGATGCTCCAGAAATGGAACAGGCTGGGAGGAAAGTGTTCGCTTTAAGAAGAGGGAGATTGTTGGGTACAAGCGATGATGAAGGGCGCATCTACACTGTCAAATTAATGTTGTTTGGCACTATAACTGTCAAGGCTCAATAATATGGAAACCTGGGAGTTGTTGTGTGTTTTCCGGGCTGTATGGCCATGTTCCAGAAGTATTCTCTCATGACGTTTCGCCCACATCTATGACAGGCATCCTCAGAGGTTGTGAGGCATGTTGGAAAAACTAAGCAAGGAAGGTTTATATATCTGTCGTAAATAAGGTGAGCTTGTGATGTTTTGAAAGTCCTTTTGGCTGCGAGAAATTGTGAGACAGTATCTGTGTCCTTGCTTAGTTTTTCCAATATACCTCACAACCTCTGAGGATGCCTACCATAGATGTGGAAACGTCAAGAGAGAATGCTTCTGGAACATGGCCATACAGCCCGGAAAACACACAACAACCCTGTGATTCCGGCCATGAAAGCCTTCAACAACAAAACCTGGGAGTTGTAGTTTTACAAGGCATGTTGGAAAAACTAAGCAAGGAAGGTTTATATATCTGTCATAAATACGGTGAGCTTGTGATGTTTTGAAAGTCCTTTTGGCTGCGAGAAATTGTGAGACAGTATCTGTGTCTTTGCTTAGTTTTTCCAATATACCTTACAACCTCTGAGGATGGCTACCATAGATGTGGAAATGTCAGGAGATAATACTTCTGGAACATGGCATACAGCCTGGAAAACACACAACAACCCTGTGATTCCGGCCATGAAAGTCTTCGACAACACAACCTTGGAGTTGTAGTTTTACAAGGCATGTTGGAAAAACTAAGCAAGGAAGGTTTATATATCTGTCGTAAATACGGTGAGCCTGTGATGTTTTGAAAGTCCCTTTGTTCTGCGAGAAATTGTGGGATAGTGTCTGTGTCCTTGCTTAGTTTTTCCAATATACCTCACAACCTTTGAGGATACCTACCATAGACGCGGAAACATCAGGAGAGAATGCTTCTGGAAAATGGCCATACAGCCCAGAAAACACACAACAACCCTGTGATTCCAGCCATGAAAGCCTTCAACAACACAACCTGGGAGTTGTAGTTTTACAAGGCCTTCTCTATAGTTTTACAAGGTGCTTCGAATGCGATTTTCCTGCTACTTGACAGGGGGTTGGACTGGATGGCCCATGAGGTCTCTTCCAACTCTACAATTCTATTATTCTCTGCCCAAGAATGCAGGTACCTCACCAAACTACAAATACCATGATTGCATTGCATTGAGTCTCAGCGGCAGCTAAAGTGGCGTGAAACTGCATTTGACAATGTAGATACACCCAAATGGAATGGGAAAAATGAGAACATGTGGGAGGAATAGGTAACTTGTGGCCTGCCCAATGCGGTCAAAATGCACCTTCCACCATCTCTCACCATTGGCTAAAACTGATTGGATTTAGACTTTGAGCTTGAGATGTGAAAGCCTGATCCTTTGGGGAAGATACTATCCACATAAGGAGGTGAATTTACTCTGGGTTTTAGTGTGAACTTGGACAGAGGTATTTAAAGTGCTGATCCTCCTCTCCCAATGTGGTTCAGATCCTCCGATGTTTGGAAAGAGGCATTGCAACAATTTGCAGGCTGCAGACGTGACATACATTTGGCATTCTGTATTTGCTTATTTCTCCCCAGATTCATTCATGGATTTGATTAAATTCTTCTCTCTGGGAATCTTTAGGACATGACCAACATCTACTAGAGGTTGATCATAGAATCATCCTGGAGGAGCTAATTTATCCTAGAGAACACTTCCCTAGGTTCTCCAGTACAATCTCGTAGAAGCCGATTATAGAGTCATGCTGGAGAAACTATTCATAACCCTAAGCTTAGTGAATGAGAAGGTGTAGTGGTGGCTGGCACATTATTGCCAATGCAAGTCTTAAGGATCTTTTAAGCTTTCACACAAACACATCCAGGCTGGGAGAAGTGTTTGTTTCCAGCTAGGGAGATAGCTAAATATGAACTAAGATGACGTTTTCCCATGTGAGTGGAGAACATGAACATAGCATCTAATGGAATGGGAAAATGCCATGTTCATGTGACTGAAATGTAGCTTCCATCATCAGACTCAATGACCTAACTTGGACCTGGAAGTCTTCAAGAAGATGACAAGGTTGAACATCCATCATCCTTCATCACACCCAATGTCCTGACTTGGACCTAGAAGTCTTCAAGATGACAAGGTTGAACATCCAACATCCTTCATCACACCCAATATCCTAACTTGGACCTAGAAGTCTTCAAGAAGATGACAAGGTTGAACATCCAACATCCTTCATCAAACCCAATGTCCTAACTTGGACCAGGAAGTCTTCAAGAAGATGACAAGGTTGAACATCCATCATCCTTCATCACACCCAATGTTCTAACTTGGATCTAGAAATCTTCAAGATGATGATAAGGTTGAACATCCAACATCCTTCATCACACCCAATATCCTATCTTGGACGTAGAAGTCTTCAAGATGACAAGGTTGAACATCCAACAGAAGAACATACTTTTCTGAGTATAGATCTGCACAATGTGCCCCAAATTCCACAAACCCAATGCCTCCTCTCCTCAGTCAGCTTGACCTGCCTTATTCTTCACTTATTTTTGTTTTCTATCTCCTCCACATTCAAATTCTTTGTCAATATGAAGAGAAAGCGAGGTTGCTTTTGACATCCGCCTGCAGAGAAGTGACAAATAAACAACCTGCAGCTGTCAAGCTGAGATGTAAACCGCCACAACTTCTTGGAAACGCACACGTGGGAGCCATTTTCTCGGTTGCAAATGCAGCTGATTTTATGCTAAACACTCTGCTACAAGGAAAGGCAACCGCTCATCAGTGCTGGAGCCGCGCACCGTGCCTAATGAGGGAGCTGCTCATTAAGAGCAAAAAGGGTAATTAGTGGTCCAATTTCCTTCCGAAGCTAAAAGTTAATCTCATCATTTGCATGGTGGGTTCCTCCTCCGCCCTCTCTTCCCCCAGTTTGTTTGTTTGTCCAAAAGATATCACAGCAAGTTTCATGTTGTTTCCATAGCAGTGAAATTTCCCACCCAGAAGGCATCAGATCAGTCTCGGAGGTGTTCACCACCTCTCCAAACAAACAAAACAACAAAACAACAAACAAACCCACCCAAATCTTGATGCTTAGCATTCAGATACACAAGGATCTCGATGGAAGAAGCCAAGGAAGATGAGAAAATATCATTTGATATGAGCGCTGTCCTCATTTGGAGGAGATGAAATAGTCATGTGGGACTTACGTTTTAGCCAACAATCATGTGTTGGAAATAAATGGTCCAGATGGATAAAGACATGGCATGCGACTCCGAGGATTCCTGCATAGATGGAAACAAGAAGAAAGTCTCCTTTTGCCCAATGAGCCTCCAACACAAGAGACAGGAAACGGAGAACCAATGGCATTATTGATGGCCAGATGACAACATTTGACTCTCCAGATGTTCCAGCTACGGCCACCAAACTCTTTGTTTTTCAAGCAGTTCTGCACACTCCTCACTTGGTCTATGAACCTTCAACACAAGACATGCATTCTCTGAAAGCCAAGAGCCAGACAAGTTAAGACAAGGAGAAAAGGACGGTGAGGTCCTGTGCTGCAGGATGTTTAATAAACTTTTTAAATGATAGAACCAATTAGGAAATGACATTTATAACCCAGTAGGTGTGTTATCACATACATAACAAAGAGGAAATAAACAATTCTCCGTTATTTGGGTTCTTTATTGAAGCATTTTACCTAGGTATGTGTGTGTGTGTATGTGTATTGTTACTGGAACATCCACACCCAAGACTTTGGCTCTTACAAATCTCACAAGCAAAATGTTGACAACTGGAAATAAAAAGCAGCTATAGTAGCCATTGGCAAAATAACTTGGCTCGTGTTCTTCTCATTGAATGGCAAAGAGGAGGGAGCTTAACATGGAATGGATGTCCAGACTCATGATTGATGGCAAACCGAAGCTGGAAAACTTCTTCCATTTACATGGCAACCATTCTCAAAGCTAAAGGATAATCCTAAAATGTAGGATGGAGATACTTCTTATTGAGAGGCAATGAAGGAAACTCCTGAATGGAGAGTTGTGGTGGCCATTGTCCAAGGCCATGACATTCATCTGTTGGATTAGTATTTGTTGCCTGCCCCTGAACAGCTAATGGATTCTTTGGAATCAATCATACAAAGAACCCATCCCAAGGTATCCAGCATACATAAAATCCTCTAGGGTTTCTCTTAAATGGTTCTTTCTTCTGACTATTTTCTTGGACAGTCTCCATCAGGACCACCATCACTTGTTCTTGTTCTCCCAAAAAGACAGGCCTCACAGTACGCGAGTGGCCGACATCATGAGGAAGTCCTCATAGCTGAGCCGGGCGCTGCCTGTCATGCTGCTATCCTTCTCCCGGAAAGCTTCGGTCATCGACTGGAGCAGCGTGCAAATCTGGATGAAGCGGTCCAGCTGGATGCCGGGGCTGGTGGCCTTTGGAGAATAACGGGAGATGAGCAGCTGGGAAAACTGGGGGCTCAGGTTGTATCCCATTTGGGACAGGGCTGGTGTAAAGGCAATGCAGAGAAGATAAAAAAGGAAGAGAAGAAGAGAGTCACATAACAATGAGTGCAAACTATTTATGGTCCAAGTGCTAACCCAAATGTGATACCAATACAACAAGAGCCTCAGAGATATATGTTTACATAATTTCCATGTTCCTGAATTCCTGTTGCAGAATTTTTTGTCAACCACATTTTTCACCAAGTTAAGACTACAGAAGAGGTCTGAGATAAGTACCGCATTTCATTGCATGAGAGTCACCACCACGTAATAGAAAATTGGTATTTTTGTGTTCCTCGCATAATAGTCGCAGAAACATTCATGGCTGATTCCCCTTTCCTTCTTTCTTTCTCTGAAGGCAAGGCAGTTAAAAAACTATGAAACTGAGTTTTCTGGTGCTCCATTCTTTTAGATAATTTGACTAACCATCAAGAATTCTGGGAGCAGAACATCTGAAGGACCAAAATTTAGGAACCATTGCATTACGGGATTCAATTAAGTCTCATAACAGTTGATGGAGATTTGGATATCGCTGATGGACAAATTTAAGACTGGCAAAATCAAAGCTCGGTTAGATGAATTTTGGGTTTCTACCAACCACAGAAAGAGCAAGCAAATATTCAGGATTGTCTTGGAGTTGCCTCTTTGCCTGAAAACCATCATCTGAACAGTTCTTTGCTTAATCTGTTCACTCGAAGGACCAAAGACCCCACTTCTCTCCCTCTGCTGATGTCTCACCTTGATGCAACTCATTGCAATTAATGCATCCGGACCGGTCGCGGTCATACTGCTGGAAAAGATTCCGCCATTGCTGGATGAAGCGCCACAGGGCCGAAAAGCCATAGAGATCTATGCGCCCAGACCTGGTTTTATCAAACATGTCTGCCAAGACAGGAAGGAAAGAAAGAGAAGGTCAGGAAGAGACCAAAAACTGAAGTAAACCTGAGAAAAGGATCTATTTTCACTTTTGCCTCTGGTCTATTAGGGTTTGAAGATTTGGAAATGTTTCAAAATACATATGGCCACTGGAGGTGCCAAAAAGTGTCACACCAAAAGTTTAAAAAATACTTATCAATACTCTCAAACACTGCAGTCTGTCTCCAGCCCAAGAAGCTCTTCTTCGCTGCATATTTTCATGCCACATTCTGACAGCAATAACAAGTTACAAAGATGTCTTTGGGGGCCATTTTGCAGTCGGCAAATTCTCCCCAAGGAGCCATCCCACAACGTAACAGCAGAGCATGACTTTTTAGACTGAATTATTGTTAGAGCATTTAAAAAAATCTTGCCTTGACTGTCTCTGTCTTGCGCGACCAGCTGCAGAGACAGAAGACAAAGCAGTGAGCATCTCCCCCATTCTGCTTTTTATGGGGAGGGAAAATGCGATATACAGTCCCGTTCGAGGAAAGCAAGCGTGACAGCACATGAGCCTCAGTCACAAATAGACTGTGATAATCACCCTGAGCATTTAGTCAGCTCTTTTAAAATTGTTCAATGCGCTGTGCATAGATTACGGGGCAGTCCTCCCAAGGGGGTCACCATTGTTGCGACACAATAAATCTGGAGGAGGAATGGAGAGCATAGAAAAAGCAGCCATTTGCTCTAAGCTATCCTGTGCATTCAAATCCAAAGTGGAATTTCAATTATGGGCTTCTAAGTTTACTCTGTTTGGGTGCATCTACATGGTAGAATGAATACAGTCTCCCTCATTTATTTATTTACTTAAAAATACTGTTTTTAGACTCTTCTGTCCTGAAAAAACAATCACAATCTCTCCCAAACTGTCCCAAATGGAGACCAAAGGGAGTAATGCAATGCCACTTCAAGCTGTCTAACAATTATAGTTGTTACCGCCCAATGTATTGCACATTACAGAAGTCCAGCCATGCGGTCTCTAGTGCATGTGTGCATCTTAAGACCCGAATCCCCTCAATGAGAACTCACTCATCATCATCATACAAGTTTCCTCGTTGAAAGCAGACCAGTTGGAGTTGACAAGGGCCTGCCGGAGCTCTTTGGCTGAGATGTAACCGCTGTGGTCTGTGTCCACGCTCTGGAACCAAGCAAAGGCGTCGGGGTCCACGCCAGGGGGGGCATTCCCTGCAAGGGGAGACAGCAAACCATCTGTTGTCCCTCTGCCACCATCATCATCACCATCACTATCATTCACATCCTCTCCATTTATACCACACTTTTCTCCAAAAGTATGACAAATAAAAACAAACCCAACACAAATAAAACTTACCAAAAGAGAGAGAGCAACATTAAAAATATAGTTAAGCTACTCATAACATTCAATATATCTAAACGTGCTTTGAAGATAGTAAAAGGGGTTGCAAAGGTGGTGAAGTTGTGTTGTTTCAGCAAGAATCAAGCCTTCGCCTGTTACGGGAGACAGATGCACGGTCATAAAGTTTTATTTCACACACTCAGGACAGCAGCTTCGTTGCTCCTCGGATACCACCTTGGAACCTTAAATAACGCAAGAGGGATGCCGTCCAGAACGTCACTCTTAATGGAAATGAATAATTCAATTAGCTATCTTCTTGCCAACCCTCCTGTAGGCGTCAAGGGCTCCAGATGCAGGTGGAGAGGCCCTTTAAGTGATGGATGCCCAAGACCGACGACTTGGGTCCTGGAAGCAGTTTACAGGTAGCACAGAATGAGCATTGGGAACTCTGGCAAAATCCAGTCTTTCTGGAGATGAAATGGGACCTTATTTAGGATATTAGATATTTAATACTGTTGGGATCCTAGGATTAGAATCTGCCATGTTTTAAATGTTTATGCTGTGATATCATATTGTTACGTCATGCTTAGTTTGCTACCGAGTGTTCTCTAATTCACCAACAGTTGTACTATTATGCACCTTTAACAAAGGTATAAATAGCTAATGGGAATGTGAGTATATTCGAGATACTGCTTGTTAAAGCTAATGGCTAATAGAGGCTGGAACAGTATATCTCATTTACTAGACATCTGCTGATAATGACC
Source organism: Anolis carolinensis (assembly GCF_035594765.1). Classification (NCBI taxonomy): domain Eukaryota; kingdom Metazoa; phylum Chordata; class Lepidosauria; order Squamata; family Anolidae; genus Anolis; species Anolis carolinensis. The sequence goes on along the minus strand of NW_026943821.1, from coordinate 21,646,443 downwards.
AGGATGAGTTACAGAGTTGTTTTGAAAGCTAGCCAAATTCTAGTATTATGAGGTATTTTAACTATGTGGGGCCCTGCCTTGAACCGTAAAGAGAAGTGATTTGTTACTGTTGTTGTTATTTTTTCTGCTGTGAAAAGTGGAAATAGGGGAATGAGATATTGTTTTAATTGCATGACCAATGAGGTAAAAGACTGTGAGGAGTATAATGGACAGGGAAATGAAGACGATTCAAAACTACAACTTACAGATTTTGTAACTTTTTAGACACTGTGTAATAATAATAATACTATTGTATATACATGTAATATTAATAATAATATTATGATGTAATAATAATTATAATTCACTATTATAATTGTATATTTATATTACATGCAATATTACTAATAATATTGCAATATAGTCGTATAATATAATATATTGTATATATATATACTTGTAAACCGCCCTGAGTCCCCTTCGGGGTGAGAAGGGCGAGATATAAATGTCAATAATAAATAAATAAATAAATAAATAAATAAATAAATAAATAATTCTCCTTGCAGCTTAAGGCAGGCACAACCTGATTAAAACAGCGGGGTGAAACAAAGTTATATTAAAATTCATCTAACAAATACACACAGGTAAAATGCAACTTACAATTTACCGATAAAATGTAATCTAACATTCACAAGTTAAAATTGACTGGGTAAGGTGCGACAATAACTTGCTGTGGTAGTGGGATTTTTGGGACCACAAAGGCCTACAGATGACAAATACATTTTGAATGAAAAGAGGGACATGACAACTCACCTCCAGGGCCTCCTGCCCCATAGGGTCCAGGCTGAGGGGCGCCGTATGGGTTTGCAGAGGGCTGTCCGTAGGGTCCTCCTGGGGCCGAGCCTCCTCCATACATGCCGCCAGGAGGGCCAGAGGAAGGTTGGCCATAAGGTCCCCCACCAGAGGGTGGACCATAGGGAGCCCCGGGGGCCGAGCCGCCATAAGGTCCCCCGGGATGCCCCCCACCTCCATACTGGGCTCCATGATAGCCTCCTTGTGGAGCCCCCGGAGCTTGTCCTGGTGATCCAGGAAAACCCTAAGGGAGACAAAAAGAGCTACGAATGCATGGACAGGACAGCAGCATGATCAACATAACCTTGAATATCTAGTTCTCATTGATGAGTGAAGACTAAAGATTACAACTACAGCGCATGGCTTAGATGTTTGGAAGACGCTGTCATGTCGTGCTCCTTTTAGGCCTTGCCCACCTCACAGGGATGTTGTGAAGCTGAAAATGGTGTGCTGGTTGTGTCATTTTCACTCTCAGGGTGCATCTACGCTGTAAATTAATTAATGCATCTTGACACTAATTTAACTGCCATGGTTCAATTACAGTAGAGTCTCGCTTATCCAACGTAAATGGGCCGGCAGAACGTTGGATAAGCGAATATGTTGGATAATAAGGAGAGATTAAGGAAAAGCCTATTAAACATCAAATTATGTTATGATTTTACAAATTAAGTACCAATATATCATGTTATACAACAAATCTGACAGAAAAAGTAGTTCAATACGCAGTAATGCTATGTAGTAATTACTGTATTTACGAATTTAGCACCAAAATATCACGATATATTGAAAACATTGACTACAAAAATGCGTTGGATAATCCAGAACGTTGGATAAGCGAGTGTTGGATAAGTAAGACTCTACTGTATATGGATTCATGGGGTTTGTAGCTTAGTGAGGCACCTGCCCTCTTTGGCAGAGAAAGGTAAAGACGTGGAGTCCAACTGCATCAATTCTACAGTGTAGATGCAGGGTTGTTGTGAAGCTGCAAGTGGCATTTTCTTGGTGACAAAGAAACAGTGCGCCTTCCATCAGTACACACCAAAGAGTCAACAACACACACAAAGATTTTGACCTCAAAAGCAGAGTGAAAAGAATCGACATTGTGAATGTGGCAGAAGCTACTGGAAAAAACCCGTACATACGGCTACCGTTGTGTTCTCAAAGTCAAAATAACAATGCTTGTTGACTGGCTCAACAGGCAGGACTGGTACCAGCATCATTGCCCAAATATCCCAGAGCCTTCCTCTATGACACAAGTGAGGAAGTTTCCCCAAACTCCTTTGATTATAAAGGTTTACTGTAGACAATTGCTGAAGGGTAAATGCGAGAAAGGAGACAAGGGCCATCTAATCTAAGCTCCTATCCCAGGGGTTCTCAACCTGGAGATTTTTTGCAGTTAAATCTGAGTAAATGGCCCTGAAATATGCTGTACAATCTCATCTATTCCTGATAATGAACCATGTTAACTTATGGGATTATTGTAGTCAATTTGTTAGTAGTCAATGTTTTGTAGTCAATGTTTTCAATACATTGCGATATTTTGGTGCTAAATTCGTAAATACAGTAATTACTACATTACGTTAACTCTGTATTAAACTGCTATTTTTGTCAATTTGTTGTAAAACATGATGTTTTGGTGCTTAATTTGTAAAATCATAATGTAATTTGATGTTTAATAGGCTTTTCCTTAATCCCTCCTTATTATCCAACATATCTGCTTATCCAACGTTATGCCGGCCCGTTTATGTTGGATAAGCAAGACTCTACTGTATATATATATATATATATATATTGGCCTTTGGAGATACAGTCATTAATTAATCAGCCCCAGAGGGTTTTTAATTATCTTGTATTTACATTAGAGTCTCACTTATCCAAGCTAAACGGGCCAGCAGAAGCTTGGATAAGCGAATAACTTGGATAATAAGGAGGGATTAAGGAAAAGCCTATTCAACATCAAATTAGGTTATGATTTTACAATTAAGCACCAAAACTTCATGTTATACAATAAATTTGACAGAAAAGGTAGTTCAATACGCAGTAATGTTATGTTGTAATTACTGTATTTACGAATTTAGCACCAAAATATCACAATATATTGAAAACATTGACTACAAAAATGCATTGGATAATCCAGAACTTTGGATCAGCAAGTCTTGGATAAGTGAGGCTCTACTGTATTACGATTTTACCATGTATGTGTTTTAAATGCAATTTTTATCCTGTATTTTTGTTTTAATTGATATATTGTATTACTGTTTTATCTTTTTATAGTGTGATTTGTATTATGTTGCCTATATTTTGTCCTATGTTGTTTGGGCCTCTGCCCCATGTAAGCCGCCCCGAGTCCCTGCGGGGAGATGGTGGTGGGGTATAAATAAAGTTTTATTTTATTTATTATTATTATTATGGCACCAAACTCCTTTTCCTTTTTCCTGACTGAATATTTCCCCCAAAACTTCCCCATGACGTCACTCCCTACCTCACTCCCGGATATGACGTCGTTTTCTAACTCTATTTGATGTCACTCCAAGCTCAAACACCTCTTCCTGTTTGGTGAGAGCCTCCTGTTCCCAGCCTTGGACTTTTACTTCCTGGAGCCCATCCACTTCCTCTCTTCATCCCCAAACCGTTGCTGTCCCCTGGGCAACGCCCTCACCATCCCCATGGCAACAGGGGTTTCAAGTCCCCCACCCCACCCACACACATTTCCGCCAGCCCGTGCGGTTTCAAGGCCCCCCTCTCGCTCGCTGGCTTACCTGTCCATACGGGTAACCGGCTGCCATGGAACCTGACGCCTCGAAATAGGGCCCCTCACTCGCTCTTCCCCGTTCTTCCTAGCCACGCCCAGCCCTCCTTTCGGATCTTCCCATTGGTCACAAGCTTCCCCCTCCTTCTCACTCATCTCCATAACTCCGCCCACTCCTCTTTGGGGCTCTTCTGATTGGTCGCAGCTTTCCCTTGTTTGCCATAGCCCACGCCTCGCTTCTTTCAGGCTCCGCCCACCTCTTAACGGCTCTTCCGATTTCTCCTTCGCTTTCTTTCGCCACGCCCACTTTGCAGCACTCGCCCCGCCTACCCGCTCTTCCGATTGGTCGCAGCCTCTTCCAGACGCTGTCAGTCTTCCTAATAGGAGGGGAGGGACTTCTTCTTTCAAAAATGGAGTGTGAGTGGAACTCTGGGATTTCAAAAGGAAATGAAAGCAGATCTTGGGGAAGTTATTCTGCTGGACTACAGCTCCCATCATCCTCAATTGTAACAGTTTGACTGCAACTCCCAGCATCCATTGGATAATCAATGGGGAAGGTAACAGGATTTGTCATGAAAACAGGAAGGACTGCAACTCCCATCAGTACCATCAGTTTGTGGATACTAGGAGTTGCAGTCAGACCTAAATCGTTGCTGGAAAAGGTTGCAATTTCTGTTTCCATTTACAGTAGAGTCACGCTTATCCAACGTAAACGGGCCGGCAGAACGTTGGATAAGCGAATATGTTGGATAATAAGGAGAGATTAAGGAGAAGCCTATTAAACATCAAATTAGGTTATGATTTTACAAATTAAGCATCAAAACATTATGTTATACAACAAATCTGACAGAAAAAGTAGTTCAATATGCAGTAATATTATGTTGTAATTACTGTATTTACGAATTTAGCACCAAAATATCATGATATATTGAAAACATTGACTACAAAAATGTGTTTGATAATCCAGAACGTTAGATAAGCGAGTGTTGGATAAGTGAGACTCTACTGTATTTCAGATTTCAGTTTATGGCTAATTTGGTCCCTCCCTTGCAAACTTTAGTAATACAATATAATACTAATAATACAATATAATAATAATATTAATTATATATTATATTTTACATGTGCTATTGTTAATACTATTACAATATATAGACATAGTACAATATGGTAATTTATTGCCAGTATTGTACTATGCTAATAATATAATATTGTATGTAAATTTAATTTGAGTCCCCTTCGGGGTGAGAAGGGTGCGTTATAAATGTATTAAATAAATAATAATAAATAAATAAACTAGAGTCCTGCAGATGTTTTGGACTACAACTCCCAGAATCCCCAGCTACTTTGGCTAATAATCAGGGATTCTGGGTTTGACCCCACTCGAACTGTCATGGCTCAATGTTATGGAATCCTGGGATTTGTAGTTTGGGGAGGCCCAGCTCTCTTTGGTAGAGGAGACTAAAGATCTTGTAAAACTACAGTAGAGTCTCACTTATCCAAGACTCGCTTATCCAAGTTTCTGGATGATCCAAGCCATTTTTGTAGTCAATGTTTTCAATATATCATGATATTTTGGTGCTAAATTCATAAATACAGTAATTACAACATAACATTACTGCGTATTGAACTACTTTTTCTGTCAAATTTGTTGTATAACATGATGTTTTGGTGCTTCATTTGTAAAATCATAACCTAATTTGATGTTTAATAGGCTTTTCCTTAATCCCTCCTTATTATCCACGATATTCGCTTATCCAAGGTTCTGCCAGCCCGTTTAGCTTGGATAAGTGAGAATCTACTGTATTTCACTTATTGATGTTTTCTTTGGTTTTTTGTTTTATATTTTTTTCCCTTCCCTTCTTTTGTTTCTTCTTTCTTGTTTTTCAAATGGCTATTCTTATATTCTCATTTTTAAATAGTCTAAGTGGTTGCCAGTCCGTATGTTTTCTTGCCTTTCCCAGATTCATGGATAGCAAATAGGTGAGTCTGTTTGCTTTTTATGACGCTGGATGCCGAGTGGAGTTCTGCCACATCACGGAATCCATTTGTTAAATGGACAAACAGCATTACACCACTCTTCTCGTTTGGCAGACAGGTCGCAATGAAAGGGAGCCAAATACCAATTAGGAAACAAGGCATCGTTTATTTAAATAATTAAGAGGGATGGCATGGCTAAGCATTGGGAAGGTGGCCTGGACGAGAGCTCGTTTGTATAACCTCTGGATCAACGGTGCGCTATGTGTCATCTGTTGCCATTGAAGGAGTTTCTCTGATCCTATAGTTTGAGTCCGGGAATAGTTGACGAAGGGGTCTTGGGGTGTGTCTACACTGTAGAATGAATGCAGTTTGATGCCACTTTAACTGCCATGGCTCAGTGGAATAGAATCTTGGGATTTGTAGTTCAGTGAGGCACCAGCAGAAAAGACCTAGTAAAACTACAACTCCCATGATCCTATAGCATTGAGCCAGTGCTGTGCGAGTGGTGTCAAACTGCAGTCATTTTACAGTGTAGATGCACCTATGTGCAGCCAATGCTATTTGGCAAATTATAGCGTACTAGCTGTGCCCGGCCACGCGTTGCTGTGGCGAAGTGTGGTGGTATAGGAAATAAAGTATTGAGGAATTGGTGGTAGTTAGTACTGTATGTTATTTCCTAAAGCTTGTGAATATACAATATTTCTGGTTGTTTCTTTTTTGTCCGTTGGAGGCAAGTATGATTGCTGCAATTAGCCAGAATGATGACCAATTAATGGCTTTTCAACTTCAAAGCCTGTCTGCTTCCGTTCTGGAGGAATCCTTTGTTGGTAGGTGTTAGCTGACCCTGGTTGTTTCCTGTCTGGAATTCCCCTGTTTTCAGAGTGTTGCTCTTTATTTACTGACCTAATTTTAGAGATTATATTGTTCTATTATGCCACAGTAATTCAACAGTGTAGATGGCATCATCATCATCATCCGGTGGCATAGTGGATTAAAGCCTTGTGACTTGAAGGTTGGGTTGCTGACATGAAGGCTGCCAGGTTTGAATCCCACCCGGGGAGAGCTCTATCAGCTCCAGCTCCGTGCAGGAACATGAGAGAAGCCTCCCACAAGGATGGTAAAAACATCAAAACATCCGGGCGTCCCCTGGGCAACGTCCTTGCAGACAGTCAATTCTCTCACTCCAGAAGCAACTCTGGTTGCTCCTGACATGAAAAAAAAACATCATTGGCTATCACTCATAGTGTAGATGCAGCCATACAGTTGTGCCCATATGGATGGGAAAGACATCAGATAACTGTGTGCCCTTTGCGCATGCATTCAAAACATATTTGGGTAATCACAGAGGAAAATACCAAACTTGGTTTAATCTCTTTCACTCTCTCAGACACATAAACACACATATACATACGCAGGCCCTTGTGCTGTTGTGTTATTTCTTTTTTTAAAAAATGACATCAGGAGGAAAATATATATATATATAGTCAAAATATTAACAGCAATGAAAAATAATAATTATTATTCATGGCTAGTTGTGAGGACAGATGTTCTCAATGGAGTTCTTTCTTTTGCTTTCTTTCTGGAAGAAATTGGGTCTTCAGCCTAAAGGCCCCTTCATGTTCTTGGGTTGGTACATCGGCTGCTCCAAGGGCATCATGCCAAAGCAATCTGAAGGGTTGCAGTGACCGGCTTTTCCAGGGGATCCTGACTGACCCGGTGGCCCTGGTATACCTGGGATCCCTTGCTGTCCCATCGGCCCTGGAAGACCCACTTTCCCATAGCCTGGCGGTCCTGGGATCCCTGCGGAGAAAAGAGGAAGGAAGCCATTGGTGTCTTTGGGCTCTCCAGTCCTTGAAATAGTAGGCTAGGCTTGTTTTCCTATGAAGAAACTATTGGAAATGCACCTAAAAGTGAAAAACGACCCACAGTGCACAATAATAATGATAGTGATTCCCAAACTCTGCTCTTCTAGGTGTTTTGCACTTCAGCTCCCAGAATCCTTGAAGCCAAGGCTTCTCTAAAATACCTAGAAGAGCCAAGTTTAGGAATCACTGGGGCTGGATCTACTCTGCTATATAAAATCCAGATTATTTGAACTAGATTATATAGCAGTGCAGACTCATATAATCCAGTTCAAAGCAGATAATCTCAATTATCTGCTTTGATAATATGGTGGTATAGATCCAGCCTGGGTCACCCAACTACACTGCCATATCGTCCAGCTCCTGAATTCATATTATCTGCTTTGAACTGGATTATATGGCAGTGTAGACTCAGGCCACATCTACACTGCGATATAAAATCAGGATTATTTCCTTTAAACTGGATTATGTACCAGTGTAGACTCATATCATCCAGTTCAAAGCAGATAAACCACATTTATCTAAAACGATGGATTCATGCCCAGCTCAGACAGTGAATGTTTTGTATCTGGCCTTTGGCTAGTACAGTACTTTGATATTTATGCATGTGTATGTATGTGAAACATAGATATGTAAGAGTGCAGATAGAAGGAAAAAATGCAAAAATATTAGAAGTTGTGTGTTTGCTCTTTGAATCAGCAGTGGTGTATTTTCAGCAGCATCTCCAACTGCTGCATGTATTCTAACAGGTTATGGGCCCAGCATACTTCTGCTGCATAACAGGTTATGGGTCCAGCGGGCTTCTGCTGCAGAAGTTTAATGGGCCCATAAGAGAATCCATGTAAACCTTATGAAGACATTTCTGGCCCTTAGAGCTGTTCGACAGTGGAACAGCCTTTGAGCACGGCGGATTCTCCTCCTCTGGATGGCCATCCATTGAGGGAGTTTGAATTGTGTTTTTCTATCTAACAGAATGGGGTTGGACTGGACAGCCCTTGGAATCTCTTCCAATCATAAGATTATATGAGCTGTCTGTACAAGAGACTCTCTAAGGGCAATCTAACCAATCAGGAGTCCATAACTAAAGAAATGGCCACCCAAAGCTCTGATGAAAGAGATGTAATACTCTCCTTCCATAGGCTATTCTATTGGCACTTCTGTATGGAGAGGGAAGTAGACTTTACCTGGAGGACCTGGAAGTCCAGTTTCGCCCATGATTCCAATCCCTTTGTCTCCCTTTTCTCCTTTGGTTCCAGGCTCACCTGCACCAAGAGAGAGACAGTGAAGCAAAACATTTCAGAAGTCATCTTTGACCCTTCTAGAATGGTTGTCTTGGAGGTCTCTTCTTCATAGGGTTGCCATCGGCCAAAGCTGACCTGATGGTAACAATGAAATTCATTGAAGGGCAGAAGAGAGGCCCTTTGGTTGGTATTGATGTGCTATGGGCCTTGGAGGAGGACTCCCTTGATCCACACAGCAAAGATGATATTTCATGATCCACGTTATCAGGTGGTCACTTGAATTTGCAGACAATGGAAGCCACTTGGGCATAAGATCTTCTGACTGCTCTTACCTCTCATTCCGGGGACACCTTGCCGTCCTTCTCTTCCAATTTGTCCCGGTATTCCTGGGGAGCCAGGAGGTCCTGGCCGCCCGGGAATGCCGTCTTTACCAGGGGGTCCCGGTCTTCCCGGTTGGGCAGCCACTTCTACCGGGAGGTGCATCCGGGAAGTGTAATACGCCATTCGTTCTGCAAGGAGAGACAAAGGGAGCTCTGGCTGTCAACAGTAGGAACCATTGTCCATCTATGATAGACGGTGGAGTCGCAATGCAGAATTAATGCACTGACACGACTTTAACTGACATGGTACAGCACTATGGAATCATGGGAGTTGTAGTTCAGTGAGGCATCAGCTCCCTCTGGCAGAGAAGGCTAAAGACTTTGTAAAACTGTGGTTCTCAACCTGCGGGTTCCCAGGTGTTTTCGTCTACAACTCCCAGAAATCCCTGCCAGTTTACCAGCTGTGAGGATTTCTGGGAGTTGAAGGCCAAAACATCTGAAGACCCACACATTGAGAACCACTATTGTGAAATAACAGATCCCAGGATTCCATAGCATTGAGCCGTGGAGGTTTAAGTGGTGTCAAACTACATTAACTACACCAAGTCACTTAAACAGATGAGTAGTAACCATTGAGTGGATCTTCTCATTGGTGGCATTTCATATACAGTAGAGTCTCACTTATCCAACATAAACGGGCTGGCAGAACGTTGGATAAGTGAATACGTTGGATAACAAGGAGAGATTAAGGAGAAGCCTGTTAAACATCAAATCAGGTTATTATTTTACAAATTAAGCACCAAAACATCATGTTATACAACAAATTTGTCAGAAAAAGTAGTTCAATATGCAGTAATGCTACGTAGTAATTACTGTATTTACAAATGTAGCACCAAAATATCACGATGTATGGAAAACATTGACTACAAAAATGTGTTGGATAATCCAGAACGTTGGATAAGCGAATGTTGGATGAGACTCTACTGTATGTTATATCCTCCCAGGAGAAATTCATTCAATTTTTTTTCAGAAAAACCAAAAAACTGTATTTACACTGCAGAATTATGCAATTTGACACCATTTTAATCACCATGATTCAATGCTATGGGATCCTGGGAGTTATAGTTTGGTCAGGCACCATGATGCAGTCTTTGGCAGAGAAGTCTCAAGACCTTGTACAATTATAATTCCTATAGTTCTATAGCCATGAGCCATGGCAGTTTAAATGATGCCAAAACTGCATTAATTCTACAGTGTAGATGTAACCACAGGTATGTTTTGCTGTTCTGTTAGCCGCAAAGCAACAGCAAAATATACTTCCTGCATTCTTGTGCCAGACAAAGATCTTTTAAAAAATGTTTCCCAAGGATTCTTGAATGTTTTATAGCTGGTCTTAGTCATGTATTTATGACATCTGCAAGATTATACTGACTGCTGATTTTTATAGCTGCTGCTCCGGAGATTTTGTATTACCCTTTTATTCAATTTTATCATTTCTGTTTTTATTATTTTAAATGGTACACTGGCCTAGGAGTCTCGCGCTGAAGGGTGCTTTATAAATCCACTGGAAAAAATATATAAATCAGTCCCTGCTTGGCGCACGGCGAGGGGGACAACAGAGTGCGCTTTTGCTCTAAAATGTGCGCCATGAAATATAACATACAGACAGAGAACACTTTCGGCTCTTAAAAGCACATCCACAGTGTCAATGGGAGCTATTTTGGAGAGAATGGAGCCATCATGGATTAACACTCTGGCCCTAAACCCTGAAATGGGGGGTCTAAATTTTGAACATATTATATTTTTGTTACGTTGTGTATGTGCGTATATGTGGGAAGAGTCAAGCATTTTAGATCCCTCCGTAACTTGTACAGTTTTGGGTTCAAGAATGGAGGCATTAGTGAGTGGAAGACTATTTAGCAATACAGTCAACCCCGCACATTCACCACAGTTCGGGACACAGGACCCCCATGCAAATGGGAGAAAAATGAGAAAAAAATATTATTTTAAAAACCTGAAATAACACTTCTCTTGGCATTGCTAGGTTCTTCTGCTGGAATCTGAATATCAAATTCCATTGGAGGAAATAGAGGTTCCTAGAGAGATTCTATACTTAAAAATCTCTACTATATTCAGCATGACTTCTCATGGAAGTTTACCATACAGTTGCAATGAAGGACCTACAGTGGTGTTATATCTAGAAATCTCTAGTTTGTTCAGCATGACATCCAGTGGAAATTGACTGTAACATTGCAGTGGAGGACCCAGAGATTCCTAGAGAGATGCTATGTTGAGGAATCTCTAGTTTATTCAGCATGACCTTCAATAAAGGTTGACAGTTGGGTAGCTTTGAAGGCACTAGATATTCTTAGAGAGGTGCTATATTTAGGAATGTTAAGGTGACCCACCATGGCTTCCAGCAGAAGATGACTACAGAGTTACCCTGGAGGACCTAGAATTGATATCATATTTAGGAACCTTTAGTTTATCCAGCATGGCTTCCAGTGGAAGCTGACCACATTTGTAATAGAGAACCTAGAGATTCCTAGAAATGTGTTGTCTCTTGGACACCCAGCAGGATTTCCAGTGGAAGTTGACCGCAAAGTTGCAATGGAGGGCCTACAGAGTCCTAGAGATATGTTATCTTTAGGAATCTCTAAGTCATCCAGGATGACTTTCAGTGGAAGTTGATTGTAAAGTTGCAATGGAAGACCTCTATATGGCAATATTTAGGGAATCCAGCATGACTTCCAGAAGAAATAGAGCACAGAATTGCACCAGAGGATCTAGAGATTCCTAGAGAAGTGTTATCTCTTGGAATCTCTAGTTTATCCAGCATGACCCCAACAGAAGTTGAGTAAAATTATGCTTCATCTCCTCAATGCATAATTTTAACCAGCATCTTGAAGTAGTGGTAGTGACTCTGTGAAATGGCTTTTCCATGTGAACCCTTCTGCCTTCCCAACAAGGATGTCATCTTCTATGTCCCCAACCTCCCTTTCCATGACCCAAAGTTTGTTACCAACCATCAAACATTTTGTTCAGCTCTTGCCTGACGAACCTCCGGATTTCATCATAATTGACAACATCTCCCTAGCAAAGAAAGGAGAAAGAAGAAATAAAACATAATTAAGACCCAACCACAACTCATTGCCCAGCCTGAGAGTTTCTATGTTAATGGATTAGTTAATCTCTCCTAGGAGCTGTCCAAGGTTCTGAATCTAGGTCAGGACATTGGATAGCTCAATTAAAGTGATGATATTACCCCAAATTATTCGCACTACCCAATTGCATTCAGCACCATGGATAGCCCCACAATGTCTCAAATTCAGGGCGGATTCACTGTGTTGTGGCTCAGCCATTATGGCCTATACTTCATCCAGAGATGGATTTGGAAACAGATTCTACTTTGGATTTAGGGGCTGTTCTGGACTTGGAATGAGGCCCGTTGCCTTTGCAGCTGCCTGAAATTGTGGTGCCAGAAGATCCACTAATTGGTGAGCATTCCGATACCTCCTCAAGGTTGCTTTTGCCAGATGGTGTTGACTTGGGTGAAAATGTGTCTTTTAATGGGAGGGAATCCTTCACGACAGATAGAGGCAGAAGGGATGGGGTGAGAAGAAGCAAAAGGCTAGCTCTCAGACTCGATAATGACTAACTTTGCCATTTGAAGTTTTGGGCGTCATGCACTCCCATATTCTTGCAACCTTGGGATATCCTTAAAGGTGTCCTCCTTTGTGTTTCTCGTTGCGGTGTCAACTTTACTTTCCTCGGAAGAGGTTCCAGTATCCGGCTCCTAGCCTTGTTTCCTGCCTTTTTCCCGTGCCTGGTTTCCAGTTCCATCCAAGCCGTGCCGTGTTCCGTGACTCTCGAGTAAACCTTGCTTTGTTTACCTTGCTTTCCTTTTTTCCTGAGTCAAGACTTTCCAACTGAGCCACGCTGCTCCCTGTGACTCTTGAGTAGACCTTGCTTTGTTTACCTTGTTTTGTTGTGACGGGACTCTCCAAGTGGATTACAGTTTGCAGATTTGCAGTGTCTTGTTCCTGTTTCTTGGTTTATGGACTAACTTTGATTTCTTGGTGGAACTAATGAGTTTCACTTGTGGATTACAATTGGGACATTACTGAACTTTTTTTGAACTGTTAAAGACTTTACATTAAGAACTATTCCTTATACTGACTTTATACGCTAACTGCACATCTATATATATAAAAGGGTAATGAAATTTCGGCCTAGGACAAAACAACAAAACTGCACATCCCAGAAACACTAAACTTGGCAGCACAACCCCTCATCCATGCCTCTACGTTCATACAACAAAAATAAAATAAAAATAAAGTCCTAATTAGAGGGAGAGGAATAATTGTTTTTATTCCAATTGCTGCCAGTTAGAAGGCTAAGCTCCACCCACTTGGTCTCCTAGCAACCCACTCAGCCCAGGGGACAGGCAGAGTTAGACCTCACTTAGGCCTCTTCCACACTGCCTAAAATACAGATTATCTAATTTTAACTGGATTATATGGCAGTGTATACTCAAGGCCCTTCCACGCAGCTATATAACCCATTTATAATGGACTTAATGTCAGGGGAAAACCTTTACCCTTTACCTTAACTACCATGAATTCCTCACTACTTTATTTCCCATACCACCATACTTTGCCACAGCAACGCGTGGCCGGGCACAGCTAGTATATATATCACACGCAAAGCAGTTTATTATGGAATATATATATATATATATATATATATATATATATATATATATATTCCATAATAAACTGCTTTGCGTGTGATACTGGCTCTTGTGTGGTTTTCAAGGTGCTCACGCAGCCTTGGGGTGTAACACACTGTTCCCCTTACACAGTAATCTCTCTCATGTTCCCCTACTGTTCTCTAAATATCAGTTGCAAATTTTCCATCTCTTACCATTGTCCCAGGCAATCCTGGGCTCCCAGGGCTCCCTGAGGGTCCAGGAGGGCCAGCTTGACCTCTCTCTCCAGCAGGACCCCGGGGTCCAATGGGGCCCATTTCCCCACTCTTCCCAGGCCCTCCTGGCATCCCAGGTCTGCCTCTTTCTCCAGGGTGCCCTCTCTCCCCTGCAGATCCATGATCTCCCTGAAAGAAAAGGAAGAAGTCAAGTCTAGGATGCTTATTCTCCCCAAGCCACAAGAAAAAGCAAGTAATAAATATATGATGATGATGATGATTCCTTTGATATGGGATCTAACATTTCAAACCCTACTAGGTTCCACTTACCTTTGGCCCAGTTGGTCCGATAGGGCCTGGCTTTCCTGGTGAGCCCTAAAAGGAATGGCAGAGAGGAAATAATGACCATGGAGGTAATCATGCTTTGTTGCTGGTGAGAACTTGCTACTGTAGAGTTAACCCTTGTCCTTTCTAGGTCATTGATCATATCAGGGGTGTATAAGTGTATGCAACCTGAGAATTCATATGAACTAGAGTTGCAAAGGGGAATTTCTTCCCCACTCCTCCAAGCATGGACATGCCAGTTGTATTGGGAAGTCTGGACAGTTAGGTCAATGGAGAGAAAGATCTCCACTTTAGGTTCCTAGCAAGGACTTGATCCAGAGAGTAGATTTGTGGATTCGATTAAGATGGTAATCACCATACCTCTTTGCCTACTTGTCCATCCGAGCCTGGCTCACCCTGGGAAACCGAAAAGGAAAAGAAAGAAAAGAAAGATGGTCATTCTTATTTTTTTAACTGGACTGATAGATATATAGCTCATTGTCTCCCTGGGTCAAGATTCAAACTGGCTTTTAACAACTCCTATTAAGAGAACACTCAATTAGACATATTAAAGACCTAAATTATATTCTACTATCTAGTATATACGAGTATTATATACTTGCTATGAATATCACTATATACATTATCAATTATAGTCATCAAACACCATTTAAAAGAATTTAAAAATATTTAACGAGCAGCAAAAGTTTTTAGAAGTCCAGCAGAACCATTTTGGAATACAGTAGAGTCTCACTTATCCAACATAAATGGGCCGGCAGAACATTGAATAAGCGAATATGTTGGATAATAAGGAGAGATTAAGGACAAGCCTATTAAACATCAAATTACATTATGATTTTACAAATTAAGCAATAAAGCACTTTACAACAAATCTGACAGAAAAGGCAGTTCAATACACAGCAATTTTATGTAGTACAGTAGAGTCTCACTTATCTAAGACTCACTTATCCAAGGTTCTGGATTATCCAATGCATTTTTGTAGTCAATGTTTTCAACATATCGTGATATTTTGGTGCTAAATTCATTAATACAGTAATTACAACATAACAAAGCAGGCCCATTGGATCATTGGGTTTTCCACCCATGTGTCAACTCACCAATCAACAGTTGATTTGGTTGGTCTCCTCTAGCTGGGATTACCCAATAGAATTTAGGTCTCTTATCTATTGCTATAAAATATTTATGGAGAGATCTAAGGGATTTCCATCTAAGCAAGTTCCACTCACCGGTGGTCCTGGGTGACCAGGTGGCCCTGGTTGGCCTGGGATCCCAGCAAGGCCTCTTTCTCCAGAAGGACCTCTTTCTCCTTTCAGCCCCTGGGAAAGAGAAAAGGAAGATATCTTAGGCACTTCTGAAGACCACCAAGAGATTACTATGAATGGGAAAGATTTGCTCCAGCATTTCCAGATGCTGATCTGACTCTACGTACAAATGTATTATGTATTAATGGATTATAGGAAGGTGTCTATACATTTAGGAGTCTTGTCCCGTGCATCTCTTCTCCATTCTTTTCTTATCTATACATTTCAACATTTGGAGATTAGGAGGTTTAAATTTAGGTTGGGAATTCCTTGGGTTGGTCCCACATTAGTGCATGCACTCCAGGTTTGCTTTAAGCCACCCAAAGTATTGAATGTATTGAAAGGAGTTGGTTCAGCAACTTGGATAACACCTTCCAAGACTGAAAGAAGGCTGGATCTACACTGCCATATAATCCAGTTCAAAGCAGATAATATGGATTCAGAAACTGGATTATATAGCAGTGTAGATGGGGCCTAAAACCCAAAACTGGTTCACAGAACCACTAACCATGACTGCCTTTCAAGTTGGAGGCCATATGTCCAACAGGCAATGTATTCCTATCGCTTACAGACGTGTTGTCGAAAGGATCAATACAACAGCTGTAAAGCTGGATGGCAAAACACACAGCAGGTGTTGCAATGTATTCTCTCAATGCTGATTTTGAAATTCCCAGTGCATTTTGAGACAAAACAAGGCAAAATGCCAGACATGACTTAAAGGCACATAAAAGCAATACCCATAGATCTGTACGGCAGGCGTTTTGCAACGTGGCTGTTTTACCAAGTTGGGTCCGGAAGCCTTTCCATTCCATAGCTACCAAGAGGAACCCACCTGGGTTTGCTGAGATACTTACCACTCCGGAAAGACCAGCTGGGCCAGGTTGGCCGGGGCTTCCAGGAGGACCCTGAAAAGAAACATAACCTGTTCACAAGGAGGATTAGGTGCTCCAAATAACCCCAGGATTAGGCTTCAAAAATCAAGACACCAAGGGGAAAAAAATGTTGGGCTGTGTAATACTAATGCTGATCATGATGGGTTGAAGTCTTGGGTTGAAGTGGGTCTTATGTCTCCGACATCTTAAACAATTCTCAAGACCCAGATTTAAGATCCTATTATAGAAGTTGCAAACCACCCTGAGTCCCCTCGGAGAGATATGGTGGGCTACAAATAAAGTATTATTTATTTAAATAAAGTATTATACTACAAATAAAGTATTATTTATAGTATTATTGGGCCCCTGGTGGCACAGTGTGTTAAAGCGCTGAGCTGCTGAACTTGCGGACCAAAAGGTCCCAGGTTCAAATCCCAGGAGTGGCATGAGCGCCCGCTGTTAGCCCCACTGTATGGAGAAGGCTATTTGAGGATCCTTTTGCTTCTTTTCTGCGTTAATGACATTTGCAGCCTTGAAATGGAAAAATTACAGAAAACTAGGAGTACGTTTCCAATGCAGAACGAATGCAGTTTGGTGCCACTTCGAATTTCCAAGTTTCAATGCTGTGGAATCTGAAGATCTTTAATTCAGTAAGGAGCCCCCGATGGCGCAGCGTGTTAAAGCGCTGAGCTGCTGAACTTGCTGACCGAAAGGTTGCAGGTTCGAATCCGGGGAGTTGAGTGAGCTCCCTCTGTCAGCCCCAGCTTCTGCCAACCTAGCAGTTCGAAAACATGCAAATGTGAGTAGATCAATAGGTACCGCTCCGGCGGGAAGGTAACAGTGCTCCATGCAGTCATGCCGGCCACATGACCTTGGAGGTGTTTATGGACAATGCCGGCTCTTCGGCTTAGAAATGGAGATGAGACCAACCCCCAGAGTCGGACACGACTGGACTTAACGTCAGGGGAAACCTTTACCTTTACTTATAGTATTATTATTAGTGCCGGAAGGAACCTCAAAGGGCCATCTATTACAACCACGAAAAAATGCACAATTAAAGCACTCTGTAGGGATGGCCATCTAAATTAAAGCCCAAAAAAGGAAACTTCCCTTCCTTCCAAAATAGGAAAGCATTTTATATTGCTTATAAAAATTAGCTCCATCCATACAGAAGTTTGTGTATGGTGAAGAAATCCCATTGAAACCAATAAACAGAATGCAACTCAATAATTTTCTAACATTTTCTAATACCGTGTTTCCCCGAAAATAAGACAGTGTCTTATATTATTTTTTGCTCCCAAAGATGTGCTAGGTCTTATTTTTAGGGGATGTCTTATTTTTCCATGAAGAAGAATTCACATTTATTGTTGAACAAAAAAAAAAAGAACATTTATTATATACTGTACAGTAGTTGTCATCACAAACCAACATAACCAAACCAGACAAACTATGACTCCTGTCAAGAATTTCTTGTTACTACTGTATAAATATAAATAATATAACATTTTACTATATTATTACCATTATTTCCATGTACAACTGGTATGTACATTTACCGATCCTGCAAGTTCTGGTGTTTTGTTTGGCGGGCGCCGGGCATGCTTCCAAACAAAAACTTTGCTAGGTCTTACTTTTGGGAGAGGACTTATATTTAGCAATTCAGCAAAACCTCTGCTAGGTCTTATTTTTTGGGGATGTCTTATTTTCGGGGAAACAGGGTAGGACTTAATGAAATAAGGTCTTGAATTCGAGGCAGAATCTGCAACTGAAATGGATTATTCACTGTATTTGTAGGTGTTCCAAAAACCCCATTGTCCCACCAGAGTGGGTGGTACTGGTTTGTTTTGCTTGCGTCAATGCCGAACGGCAGACGGTGCTGCTGACTTTCAAATAATGACCATTTCACAAAGCATGGGGTTGGGATGGAGAAGAGGGAGGCGATTCCAAACCGAGCTGTTAACTAATTGTGTTGTCTTTTACACAGTGACTCACACGAACCCACAGACCACAGCTCTTGGATGCCATGCAGGAGCTGGCCTTAGCAGCGGCTCACATTGCCAGCGCCCACAGTTTTATGGAGGCCTTTGCCACGCAGCTATAAACCGGTCCAGTAAAAAAAAGAAATGGCAACGAGAAGGATTTCGACTTACAAGATGTCCAGGAGGACCTGGCCTGCCTTGGGGTCCCATCGGGCCTGGCTCTCCCTGGAGAAATCAGAGAAAAGAGAGAACAAGTCAGAAGAAGGGCATCTTGCTATGAAGTTCCTCTTTGAACAGAACTTGGGGATGTATTCACACAACACTTTGGTACCATTTTCACGATTATCCAATGCAATCCTTGGATTTGTAGCTTGGTGAGGTTCTTAGCATCATCTACTAGAGATCTCAAATGTTTCAGTTGAGTGGAGTGCACTAAAGAGGTCTAAAAACCTCTTTAGTGTTTCTTTAGTCTAAGCATATATGCACATGCATACATATATTTGTCTGTTTGTGCCACAAAGGCTGTTGGAGAAGTAGGTGGACAGCAGTCCAAATGACGCCCGAGTAAAACTATAGTAAAACTATAAATCCCAAGATTTCACATTAAATAGATCCATGGACTTGAAAGTTAGATTGTAGTTCTAAGGATATAGCATTAAAAAGATTTAAGCATCTCACTTAAACTACAAATCCCAGGATTTCGTATTGGATAGATCCATAGCAGAGAGGATGCATCCTGTTGATGGTTGTCTTCTAGCATAAAATGATGACCAAGAGTTGTATTTATAATGGCAAATATCTAAGCTTTTAAACCCACAGATGTACTCTTGTCCTATAAGGAAAGTCTCGTCTTGGTGTCAGAACTCACCTCAGCTCCCGTTCGGCCCGTATTGCCCGGGGGTCCTGGATTGCCACAGTCACCCTAGGAAGCAATGGGTAGACATCAGTGTTTTTTTCCTGCACAGAAACATCATGTGTCTACACAGAAATATTATTTTCTGTGTGGAAAATTGTGTTCTATTGAGCGCAGAATATGCGGCATATTTCTGACAAAAAAATTGCTATTCTACACACACACATACACACAAAACCCAGAAGATTTGCAAAGATTTGTGCCCCTCAACAAGGGGCACAACATATGTTTTACTTACCTTTTACTGTTTGTTTCAATGCTGGTCATTGACCAAAATAATATCTATATATATAAAAAAGAGTGATGGCATCACGGCGACCCACAAAACAACAAAACTACAGGCCCCGCAACCTCGAAATTTGACAACACAACCCATCATCCACGCCTCTAGGTTGATACAACAAAAAGAAAAGAAAAATAAAGTCCTAATTAGAGAGAGAGGAATAATTGCTTTTATCCAATTGCTGCCAGTTAGAAGGCTAAGCTCCTCCAACTTGGTCTCCTAGCAACCCAATAAAAAATAATAAAAAACACTAAAAAACACTAAAAAATTAATACAATAAAATACTATAATAACAGAAAATAACTAAAAATAATACAAGAAAATAATAAAATATAATAAATAAAAATATAACTTACAATAAAATTAATTTAAAAATACAAATAACGTCAAATAAAAATTACACAACAATTTTTAACCAATACCACCACCACTTTGCCACAGCAACGCGTGGCCGGGCACAGCTAGTAAATATATATAACAAATGGTCATATAATCATACCTTTTGTCCAGGGAGGCCAGGATGTCCTGTTTTTCCTTTGAAGCCCTATAGTGAATGAAATAATAACAACGACAATAATAAGGTTTCAATCTAGGAATCTTGTTTTGACCTTACTCTAACTTCCATGATTCAATGCGATGGAAGGATTGCATTACATTGAGCCATGCAGTTAAAGTGATGCCAAACTGGATTAATTCTACAGTGTAAATGAACCCTTTGTCTCTTTTAAGGTTGCCAGTTGAGACTACCTCTCTCTTCTGACCATGAATGGAAGAACCTAATTTCAGTTCCCCATTTTTCCAACCATCCACTTAATTGGGTCCACTTTTGACTTTCAAAAGCCTGCATGGATATACAGTAGAGTCTCACTTATCCAAGCCTCACTTATCCAAACTTCTGGATTATCCAAGCCATTTTTGTAGTCAGTGTTTGTAGTTAATGTTTCAATATATCATGATATTTTGGTGGTAAATTTGTAAATATAGTAATTACAACATAACATTACTGCGTATTGAACTACTTTTTCTGTCAAATTTGTTGTATAACATGATGTTTTGGTGCTTAATTTGTAAAATCATAACCTAATTTGATGTTTAATAGGTTTTTCCTTAATCCCTCCTTATTATCCAAGATATTCACTTATCCAAGCTTCTGCCAGCCCGTTTATCTTGGATAAGTGAGACTCTACTGTATATATTTGTATGCCCATTCCTTCTCATTTTTGTAAGCACACTTTCCAAGCCTATGCCTTTTTGCAAACATTTCCCACATCATAATGCAATTCTCGGCGCCGTTCCTATTGTTGTGTATGCTAACTCCTCATGCTAAATTGCACACTTGCTCCTAACAAGTCCACCTTTCTGAAGGGAAGTCGATAATGCTAAATTGAAGAAAGAAATAAAGAGTGGAAATCAGCGTACGAATTGGTTCCGGTTTGCTTGCTGGTTCGGAGAGTATCAATTTGTTAAAGTTGCATGAAAGGTTCAGCAAGATTAATTCCTCAATGGTCTCTGGCTTTCCTGTTTTGCTTTGAGAACAACGTTCCCTTGATCTGAACTAATCAGGTCATTTTGCAAAATGTAAAAAATAAGAGTCACAGCTTCTTAATATCTGCAGGCTAAGCTTTTATAAATAGTGCAGCAAATGGATTAGAAACCTTGGCAATCCCAATGCCTTCTTCACCACCTTTCTTTTGATAGAGAAAGTTAGTCTTTTATTATTTGGATTCCCTTGTTTTTCCTCCTGGGTGAGATGATGAGTTTTGCACATTTTTGATAAGGATGTATTTGCAAGATAATAATAATATATGTATATATCGTTCCTATCTTTCAGCGAAAAGGGAAAAAGTGAAAGAGAAGGAGTTTGTTGAGAAGGAGTTCTGCTATTTCTAAGTCCAGTGACTTACTGGAGGTCCCATCCTTCCTGGAGGTCCTGCAGGTCCAGTGTCACCCTAGAATGAAGCAGAAAGTTCAACTTACATTTGGTGAATTTGGTGGTTTCCTTGTCTTTCCACCCTCTTCTCCATGAATGGATACAGAGTGGGTGGCCACTCTGAGACCTCCTTTATCAGCCATACAACAAATCCACTCCAGGTTATGAAGAGCTGTCCAGGTGCTGAAAGCTACTGTAAATAGCTTCAGGACCTTGGATAGCTCCTTCAAGGGCAATCTCAACCTAGAGAGATTCATCTTATTGAAGTCTCAATCATAAGCAAAGTGGATTTCAGAGTTTGAAAAGACCCCAAGGACCATCTTCTCAAACCCTGAAAAATGGCCACAGACCCTTCATTTTAACAACCTTCAAGGAAGAAGAGACCAGCATTTTTTGTGCTCAGAGAGCTTGAAGAACACAAATTGCTCTCTATTTCCCTCCCACATTCTCTCTCTCATTTTTGGTGAAGGAGACAAAAGAATGTGTAGGTGAAGAAACCCCAGTCTTGAGAGGACTTGCATTCTCACCCGTAGGCCTGGTTTTCCATCCTTTCCATCTAGTCCATCCAAACCAGGTGGACCCTAGAAGAAAGCTCAAGTTAGATGGTCATGTTATTATTTATTTATTTATTTATTTATTTACAGTATTTTTATTCCGCCCTTCTCACCCCGAAGGGGACTCAGGGCGGATCACAATATACACATAATTGGCAAACATTCAATGCCATATACATATAGAACAGAGACAGACATAGAGGCAATTTAAACTTCTCCAGCTTCCTGAGGGTATGCTTAATTCCGGCCACAGGGGGAGCAGCTGTTTCATCATCCACTGTGACGGCAACTTCCTCATTCCAGTCGCTTGCTGGATGATTTTTTTAGTGTGTTGTAAATTAGTTAAATTAGCCTCCCCACATATAAGTGGTACCTAAATTTCCTACTTGATAGATGCAACTATCTTTCGGGTTGCTTAGGTCAGCAATGAGCAGGGGCTTTTTTTTTTAATGGTCGGGTGCTCATTTCACCATGGGCTGGCCTCAAACTCATGACCTCTTGGTTAGAGTGATTTATTGCAGCTGGCTAATAACCAGCCTGCGCCACAGCCCGGCCCCAATGGCCTACATGTTGACTCACAATTTAATTATTGATTAAATCCAATCAAATAAATGCCAACAAAAAGTGACTTTTTGCCCCAAAGAAAGATTTTCAGAAAGACAAAAATGGGAACATTTATGCTATTTCTTGCCAGAAGGTCGGTGGTCATCTCAAGGACTTCCCCAAGAGCCATATATGGCCCTGAGCCTATGGGCCGAAAAGGCTACAGGCTAATACAAGATGCTTTACAACTTGGTTAAGCTGTCTCTTATTTTCCCCTTCAGATTCTCTAAACTACGGTGACCACTGGGCTCCTCATGTGTAAACTTACTTGCATTCCTGGAGGTCCTGCAGATCCCGGTGGGCCGCTCATCCCGGGAGGACCACGCATCCCTTCGCTACCCTGCAAACACAAACAAACACAATGTGGTTAAACTGCAATGTGCTGGTTCATATATAAAGAAGGACAGAGAGTATTATGCCAAATGAGAGAGATTGGGAATAACAAAAAAGGACTTGGCTGCAGGATGCATCTGGAAGAAACACTAACTGGCTGCTATGAATGCGTTTGTGGAGAAGGGATCAGAAATGCACCAATGCTTTCCATTTCTCCCTCTTAATTGTCTATAGCTATGGTTCCAGTGATGCCAGTTGAGTAGCAAAAGCACTTCATTCTTCAATCCAGACTGTAAATGAGCTAAATAGGTCCAGGACCTTGGTATAGCCAGCAAAAACCTGGAATGAATTCTCACTGCCCAACTGACATGGGAGACCTTTCAGTGAGCCTCTTCTTTGCCTCTCAAAAATATCTATTTCCTAGAGATTATGTGTCTGTGTGTGGTATAATTGTGTGGAACAGCAGAAACTGGGAAGATAAAGGTAAAGGTTTCCCCTGACATTAAGTCCAGTCTGGGGGTTGGTGCTCATCTCCATTTCTAAGCCGAAGAGCCGGCGTTGTCCGTAGACACCTCCAAGGTCATGTGGCTGGCATGTATCCATATGGGAAACCACATGGATAACACATTGACAGGGCAGATGATACAACTGTTCCTCATGATGAGGAACCTCAACCACAGTAGACTGACTATTGGTTGAGTCAAACACCATTGGTTCAATGGGTCTCCTTGTATTGGGAATATCCAATAGGAATGTATTTCAGTTAGGCTGCTCCAATTGAGTACCAAAAATCTATGAAATATGATGTTGCTGATGTTGGACAGATGCTGTCGCAAATGTGCCCCATTTAGGTCCAGATTGAGAAAGATTTACTGTAGCCTATATAAGCAAATATTATTATTTATTATTATTTATTTATTTACAGTATTTATATTCCGCCCTTCTCACCCCGAAGGGGACTCAGGGCGGATTACAATGAACACATATATGGCAAACATTCAATGCCAACAGACAAACAACATGTATAGACAGACACAGAGGCATTTAACATTTTTTTCCAGCTTCACGATTCCAGCCACAGGAGGAGCTGTTGCTTCACTGTCTACTGGTGGCTGTACTTCCTCATTCGTTTCCTCGTGTTTTGCTGGCAGTTTTATGATGTTGTAAATTAGTTAAATTAGCCTCCCGCATAAAGCGTCCCTAAATTTTCCTATTTGACAGATGCAACTGTCTTTCGGGGCTGCATAGGTCAACAGCAAGCCGGGCTATTTAATGGTCGGGGGCTTAACCCGACCAGGGCTTCGAACTCATGACCTCTCGGTCAGTAGTGATTTATTGCAGCTGGTTACTAGCCAGCTGCGCCACAGCCCGGCCCACTAGGTGGGCTCCTAACTCTAATGTTAACCAAGACAAATCTGGCTTGAGATATTGAATGTAGAAGTGAAATTGACAGTAAGAGCAAATAATAATAATAACAACAGCTGGAAAAAAAATGCAAGATTAGAACATAGGTAGGTCAACTCCATCAAGGAAACCATTGGATGTCCTGAATTTGCAAGACCTGAGCAAAGCTTTTCGTCAGAGGACATCTCCGAGATCTTTCATTCGTAAGTTGAAAATTAGCAATATGCCATTCAAATAATGCCATTCTCTCTTGAGATCTTTCCACCTTTTTAAGGGTGGAAAATCTCTAGGAATGCAGTCCTGGCCATGAGCAGCAGATGTCAGTAGAAGCCAGGTAGAAGTCGAGAGGAGGCATGGCTCCATTTTTTGGTCTTCTGCTGGCATTATCCCTTCTTCACTTCAAGTCAGTAGCTTCTGAAGGAACACTACAGTTTTTGGGGTGGCTTCCTGAGAAGATAAACTATGGTGGCCCATTTTCTCAAATGAATTCTCATGAGGATAGTTCCAGAATGAATTGGGATGCAAGAAGAGGAGAGAGGTGTCTTTTGGAGGTCTATGTGGCTTGCCCAGAGCTGGCTAAGAATTATGTGGCTGAGCAAACAAAGATGTGGGAAAGCCTACATCAGATCTCCTAACCTATCCGTTCACAGATTTCCATTTTTTGTATAGATTGCAAAAGCTCTAACACAATCTGTCTTGTCCCATCACCAACTCACCTTTTCTGCCTGAGGTCCTGGAGGTCCAGATGGTCCCGCCTTGCCTGGGAAACCTGGAGGCCCCTACAAACAAAAACACAACAACAAGTTGTGGTTTCCTGCAGCTTAAGTCAATTGGCATTCAAACCACAAGTGGCAAAGTGTGGTCTACGGACCATGTATTGGCTCCAAGGTGGTTTGGAGGTCCAAAAGGCTCCTCCACTGTTTGCAATCATTTACAGTAAAGTCTCACTTATCCAACACTCGCTTATCCAATGTTCTGGATTATCAAATGCATTTTTGTAGTCAATGTTTTCAATACATTGTGATATTTTGGTGCTAAATTCGTAAATACAGTAATGACTACATAGCATTACTGCGTATTGAACTACTTTTTCTGTCAAATTTGTTGTTAAACATGATGTTTTGGTGCTTAATTTGTAAAATCATAACCTACTTTGATGTGTAATAGGCTTTTCCTTAATCCCTCCTTATTATCCAAGATATTCGCTTATCCAACATTCTGCCGGCCTGTTTATGTTGGATAAGTGAGACTCTACTGTATTACCTTCTCCTTTCTATAACTACACCTCTATAGCACTTTTTTCATGTTGAGAAACTGCAAGTCGCTTCTGGTGTGAGAGAATTGGCTGTCTGCAAGGACGTTGCCCAGGGGCCTCCTTGATGTTTGATGTTTTACCATCTGGTGGGAGGCTTCTCTCATGTCCCTGCATGGGAAGCTGGAGCTGACAGATGGGAGCTCACCTCGGACCCCGGATTTGAACCGCCCACCTTTCAGTCAGCAGTCCTGCCGGCACAAGGGTTTAACCCATTGCAAGACCAGAGCAACGGGGAGAGTCAGGAAGATAGTTCCATCTTGTCTCCTGTGCCATAGCAACATGCTATGCTAATTATATATATATATATATATATATATATATATATATTTATATATAATATACAATAATGTATAAATATACAATATATTGTATGTACTTATAATATTGATAATAATATTATAATGTAATACAATATTATACTGATTAATAATACAATATAATATTAATTATATATTATATATTAAATGTAATATTACTAATAATATTACCGTAAAATTATATAGTACAATATAGTAATTTAATGCTTATATTGTGCTATGCTAATAATATATTGTATGTACATTTGATTTGTAAGCCGCTCTGAGTCCCCTTCGGGGTGAGAAGAGCGGCATATAAATGTAGTAAATAAATAAATAAATAAATAAATCACCATGGAGACATGGCAATTAAAGTGGTGTCCAAAGTGGTGTCAAAGTGCATCAATTCTACAATGTAGATGCACTATGAGAAGTCAAATGTACTTCTTTTTATTAGTAAGTCAGAAAGCAAACCCTACTAGGCCTGGAAAGGACACATTTTAATAAAAGACTAGCTGTGCCCGACCACGCGTTGCTGTGGCGAAGTCTGGTGGTATGGGAAATAAAGTATTGAGGAATTGGTGGTAGTTAAGGTAAAGGGTAAAGGTTTTACCTTACATTAAGTCCATTATAAATGGGTTATATAGCCGTGTGGAAGGGCCTTGAGTCTACACTGCCATATAATCCAGTTAAAATCAGATAATCTGTATTTTATAGGCAGTGTGGAAGAGGCCTGAGGCCTAACTCTGCCTGTCCCCTGGGCTGAGTGGGTTGCTAGGAGACCAAGTGGGTGGAGCTTAGCCTTCTAACTGGCAGCAATTGGATAAAAACAATTATTCCTCTCCCTCTAATGAGGACTTTATTTTTCTTTTCTTTTTGTTCTATGAACGTAGAGGCATGGATGAGGGGTTGTGCTGCCAAGTTTAGTGTTTCTGGGATGTGTAGTTTTGTTGTTTTGTCCTAGGCTGAAATTTCATTACCCTTTTATATAAGCCGCCCTGAGTCCACTCGGGGAGAAGGGCGGGGTAGAAATATTGGAAATAAATAAATAAATAAATATATAGAAAGATAAAATAGAAGGTAGGAGAGAGTTGATCCTAAAGGTAGGCCCAAGCAGTATTTATGTACGAAGCAAGAAATTAAATGTATTGGAATGCTGTATAAGAAAAAACCCTGAATCTTACTATATGTCAGAATTAGACTGAGTAAATGCGCATAATTTCCTTTCTCCTGCTCATATGTAAAGGGAAGGATTAAAGCTACGCAGAGAACGAAATCTCGACTCCTATCCCTCCCTGCGTGTTTTCAAGTGTATCTTTGTGACTATAAAAGAGAGAAACTTGCTTATCTATCGCTCAAGAGCCTTCAAAAGCCAAGCCTCCCTTGTGCTGAATTGCTCTGCGCAGAGAGGAAACCGCCTCGACAACTCGCTTGTGAACAGAGATAGCTTGCGTTTGCTTAAAGCTCGTGGCATGTTAGTTTCCTGGCAGAGCCCTTCAATGCCTGTATTACAAGGGAGCGGTAAAGAAAGCAGCTTTGGGGTCATATTTTCCTTCTCCTCCTTCCAACAGATCATTCAAAACCTCTTTCAGAGCGCTCCCGTCCTAAGCTTTTCATCTCTTTTCCCGAAAACCTCCCAGCCTTGTAATATATCAGACAAAAGCCGAGATTATTTATTTCTTCTCACACCTTCATTGCCGAGGCGAGGAAGGAACCCTTCTCAATCTGATTCCTTTATAGGATGCTTCTGCATCAAAGATAACCCCGAAACCTCTTCCGAATCCCAGGGAGAGGAGGCAAATCTGATATGGCTTGCTTTTGTGCAATGCTTTCGCCTTGGCACACATGGAGCTCCATCACACATCCCTGCCGCCCCCCAGAATCGAACCCCCCACCAGCACAGTACTTACCGGTGGTCCTGGGAAACCAGGTTGGCCTTGAAATCCCTAGGAATAAAAGAAGTTTGGATCAAATGGAGATCAATCATAAGCCAAGTCACACCAGAGTGAGGAAATACGTGCCCATATGAGTAGGATACGGGCCGGGCTGTGGCACAGCTGGCTAGTACCCAGCTGCTATAAATCACTACTGACCGAGAGGTCATGAGTTCGAAGCCCGGGTCAGGTTAAGCCTCCGACCATTAATAGCCCCGGCTTGCTGTTGACCTATGCAGCCCTGAAAGACAGCTGCACCTGTCAATTAGGGAAATTTAGGGACGCTTTATGCGGGAGGCTAATTTAACTAATTTACAACACCATAAAACTGCCAGCAAAACACGAGGAAAGGAATGAGGAAGTACAGCCACTACTGGACGGTGAAGCAACAGCTCCCCCTGTGGCCGGAATCGTGAAGCTGGAAAAATGTTTTAAAAAAATGCCTCTGAGTCTGTCTAATGTATGTTGTTTGTCTGTTGGCATTGAATGTTTGCCATATATGTGTTCATTGTAGTCCGCCCTGAGTCCCCTTCGGGGTGAGAAAGAAGGGCGGAATATAAATACTGTAAATAAATAAATAAATAAATAAATAGAATGAATGCAATATATTGCCACCACAGGCAGTCCCCTATTTCCAAACATCCGACTTATAAATTTATTTATTTGTTTATTTAGAGTATTTATATAGCCTCCGGTGGCTTCAGTGGGTTAAAGCCCTGAGCTGCTGAACTTGCAGATCGAAAGGTTCCAGGTTCAAATCCCGGGAACGGCGTGAGCGCCCGCTGTTGCTCTGGCATCTGCCAACCTAGCAGTTCGAAAACATGCAAATGTGAGTAGATCAATAGGTACTGCTCCGGCGGGAAGGTAACACTGGCACTCCATGCAGTCATGCCGGTCACATGGCATGACTGCATGATCACTGGCAACACTGGGGGTTGGTGCTCATCTCCATTTCTAAGCCGAAGAGCCGCCGTTGTCCGTAGACACCTCCAAGATCAAGGTGTCTACGGACAACGCCGGCTCTTCAGCTTAGAAATGGAGATGAGCACCAACTCCCAGAGTCACATGACTGGACTTAACGTCAGGGGAAACTTTTACCTTTTAGAGTATTTATATCCCGCATTTCTCACCCCAAAGGGGACTCAGGCTGGTGAGCAGCCTGCTGCAATAAATCACTCTGACCATGAGGTCATGAGTTCGAGGCCAGCCCGTGGCGGGGTGAGCACCGGTCAATTAAAAAATAAAAAATAGCCCCTGCTCGTTGCTGACCTACCAACCCGAAAGATAGTTGCATCGATCAAGTAGGAAATAAGGTACCACTTATAAAGTGGGGAGGCAAATTTAACTAATTTACGACGTTGGAATGAGGAAGTGCCATCAGAGTGGATGATGAAGCAGCTGCTCCCCCCCTGTGGCCAGAATCGAACATCCCCTCAGGAGAAGGTTAAATTGCCTCTGCGTCTGTCTCTGTCTTGGTTTTATGTGTATATGGGCATTGAATGTCTGCCCTATATGTATATAATGTGATCCGCCCTGAGTCCCCTTCGGGGTGAGAAGGGCGGAATATAAATACTATAAATAAATAAATGAATAAATAAATCCATTCCAGGTTTTAGCAGGCTTTGTGGGAGCTATCCAAGGTAGTGAGGACATCATTCAGCACCATGGAGAGCTCCTTTAAAGCCTGGAGTAAAACCTGGAGTGGACTCATTGCCCCACAGAAATGGGAGCCATGAATGGCATTGGTCTTGGCAATGATGCCCACACTCTCATGGTCTGAACCTGGCACTTAGGGGCTCCTTATTATTTATTTTATTTATTATTTATTTACAGTATTTATATTCCGCCCTTCTTACCCCGGAGGGGACTCAGGGCGGATCACATTATATACATATAGGGCATACATTCAATGCCCATATACACATAGAACTGAGACAGAGACAGACGTAGAGGCAATTTAACCTTCTCCTGAGGGGATGTTCGATTCTGGCCACAGGGGGGAGCAGCTGCTTCATCATCCACTCTGATGGCACTTCCTCATTCCAAAATCGTAAGTTAGTTAAATTTGTCTCCCCGCTTTATAAGTGGTACCTTATTTCCTACTTGATAGATGCAACTATATTTCGGGTTGCTAGGTCAGCAACCAGCAGGGGCTATTTTTTATTTTTAATTGTCGGGTGCTCACCCCGCCATGGGCTGGCCTCGAACTCATGACCTCATGGTCAGAGTGATTTATTGCAGCAGCCTGCTCACCAGCCTGCGCCACAGCCCAGCCCAATTACAATTAAAAGGACCCCTTCTATATAGAGAATTAGGATGTGTTCTCACCTGTTCGCCTTTTTCACCTCCGCTGCCTGGCAGGCCTCGCTCTCCCCTTGGACCCTGGCATCAAAAATCGAACAAAAATGAAATAGGCTCATTGCTCACAGCTGCAAAAAACATACTATAGGAAACTCATTCATTTGCGACAACTAAAGCCTTTCTTTTTGGTAACCTTTCCATGGCAAGATGTTGCCCCTTGCATGCAGAAAGCTAGCATCTCAAGGGGAATGTCCACCTACATTCTTTGTCTCTCTTCAGGGAACATTTGCAATGGGAGATGTAGTCGAGTCATCTCTCCCTTTTAGATACAAGTTTACTATCACTAGCTAGTCATTTTGTAGCATGGCACTCGTATGGTTTTTAGTATCGTTGCCGCTTTGAGATAAAGTGGAACATACATAAAAATAATAAACATAATAAGCATAACAAACACAATAATAATTAATAATTGCACAATACGAGGATTTAAAGACTGAACTGCAAAGACTCTGGCCCAAGCCAGTAAAGGTGGTCCCAGTGGTGGTCGGCATATTGGGCGCAGTTCCTAAAGACTTTGGCCAGCACTTGGAAACAATCGGCGCTGACAAAATTACCATCTGTCAGCTGCAAAAGGCCACCCTACTCGCATCTACACACATGAGTCACTATACATCACATAGTCCTAAAGACTTGGGAAATGTCTGATGTGTGATCCAGTACAAAAGCCAGTACAGTGATGTTGTTTGCTGTGTACTAATCTTGTTATGAATCAAATAATAATAATAGTAATAATAATAATAATAATGATAATAATACATCACAGAGTCCTAAACACTTGGGAAGTGTTCAACTTGTGATTTTGTAATACGAAATCCAGCATATATATCTTGTTTGCTGTGTCATATGTCTTTGTGTCAATAATAATAATAATAATAATAATAATAATAATAATAATAATAATAATATCTTACCGGTGGTCCTATTGGACCTATAGGGCCATCCAAACCTGGAGGACCCTGCAGAGATAAAGGGAAGGGAAAGGAGTCATTTAGAGGACAATATTCCTGGAAATGCGTGCTAATTAAAATAATAATAAGAAGAAGAAGAAGAAGAAAAAGAAGAAGAAGAACAATAACAACAATAATACTAGTAATAATATCCACATAGGGAAAGGATGATGATGATGATGAGATAATAATAATACTAATAATAATAGCAACAACAACAATAACAAAAATAATACTAATAATAATATCCACATAGGGAAAGGATGATGATGATGATAATGATGATGATGATGATATAATAATAATAATAATAATAATAATAATAATAATAATAATACTAATAATAATAATAATAGCAACAACAACAACAATAATAATAATATCCACATAGGGAAAGGATGATGATGATGATAATAATGATGATGACGACAATATAATAATAATACTAAAAATAATAGCAACAACAACAATAACGACAACACTAATAATAATATCCACATAGGGAAAGGATGATGATGATGATGATGATGATGATGATGATGATGATATAATAATACTAATCATAATAGCAACAACAACAATAACAACAACAATACTAATAATAATATCCACATAGGGAAAGGATGAGGATGATGATGATGATGAGATACTACTACTACTACTACTACTAATAATAATAATAATAATAATAATAGCAACAACAACAATAACAATACTAATAATAATATCCACATAGGGAAAGGATGATGATGATGATGATGATATAATAATAATAATAATAATAATAATAGCAACAACAACAATAACAATACTAATAATACTATCCACATAGGGAAAGGATGATGATGATGATTATAATGGTGATGATGGTGATATAATAATAATAATAATAATAATAATAATAGCAACAACCACAATAAAAACAAAAGGATGATGATGATGATGAGATAGTAATAATACTAATAATAATAGCAACAACAACAATTGCAACAATACTAATAATAATATCCACATAGGGAAAGGATGATGATGATGATGATAATGATGATGACAATGATGATATAATAATAATACTAATAATAATAGCAACAACAACAATACTAATAATAATATCCACATAGGGAAAGGATGATGATGATGATAATGATGACGATGATGATATAATAATAATAGCAACAACAACAATAACAACAAAAGGATGATGATGATGATGACGACGACGATATAATAATAATAATAATAATAATAATAATAATAATAATAATAATAATAGCAACAACAACAATAACAACAATAGTAATAATAATATCCACATAGGGAAAGGATGATGATGATGAGATAATAATAATACTAATAATAATAGCAACAACAACAACAATAACAACAAAAGGATGATGATAATGATATAATAATAATAATACTAATAATAATAATAGCAACAACAACAATAACAACAACAATACTAATAATAATATCCACATAGGGAAAGGATGATGATGATGATGATAATGATGACGATGATGATATAATAATAATAATACAAATAATAATAGCAACAACAATAACAACAATACTAATAATAATATCTACATAGGGAAAGGATAATGATAATAATAATAATAATAATAATAATAATAATAATAATAATAATAATAATAAATATCAGCTGTCTTGATAGCCATTAACAGTAAAGAACTAGGAAAAGGGAAAGAAAGAATATAGGGAGATGTATATAGGACATCCATGTTTGCTCAGCCTACGCATGAATATAATCCTCTCATATTCTCCAAGCCACATTTCCTTGGGACATCTTTCATAAATAAGAACTTCCAAATAAGAACTAACAAACAGACCTGGGACTGCTTTGGGAGGCTCTTTAATGACCCCAAAACAAATATCGTGATGGGCTTTCAGGTCCGTGGAGGGAATATTGTTAGCGTAATAAGTACTTTTATTTTCCTACAGCAACCCTATTAGCAGCAGGGCCATCGCTCGGTGCCGTGATGGTGCATTTTTCTTGGCAGGGAGGAAATTTCAGATTGAATCCCCAACGTCTTCAGCCGAAGGAGTGAACAGGCCGGAGAAAAAAGAGGTTTTGTTTAGAAACAGGCACTAGAGGTGCATGTACACGGTCGAATCAATGCAATTCTGCACCAGGGCTCATATATTTTAAATAGGATTTTAATGCTTTTAACTATTCCCTTTTAGCAAGCTCTACATTTAATTGTGTTTTAGTGTTTATAGGTTTTAGGTTTCAATTGTATATGGTACTGTTTTGAACATTGTTTGTTGCTTCAAGTCTCGTTAAGACAGAAAAAGTGGCATTTAAATTATCATCAATATAATAATAATAATAATAATAATAATAATAATAATAATAATAATAATAACAATAATACTAATAATAATATCCACATAGGGAAAGGATGATGATGATAATAATGATGACAATGATGATATAATAATAATACTAATAATAATAGCAACAACAACAATAACAACAATACTAATAATAATATCCACATAGGGAAAGAATGATGATGATGATGGTATAAAAATAATAATACTAATAATAATATTATTATACATCACACAGTCCTAGACACTTGGGAAATGTTCGACTTGTGATTTTCTGATATGAAATCCAGCATATCTATCTTGTTTGCTGTGTCATAATAATAATAATAATAATAATAATAATAATAATAATAATAATAATAATAATAATAATAATATGAAATCCAGCATATATATCTGTGACATACTATGTCTTTGTGTCAATAAAAATATTATTATTAATAATAATAATAACAACAACAAGGAATCCTGGGGTTTGTAGCTTAGTGAGACACCATCCCTCTGGCAGAGAAGGGAAAAGTCCTTGTAAAACTATAGCTCTCATGATCTAACGAATTGACAAAGTGGTGTCAAACTGTATTAATTCTACAGTGTAGATGCACCCCTATACTACATTATTAGTGCTCTATAACACAGAAGTATTGCATGAAACTATAAATCATAAGATGCCATAGTTGGTGTCTTAAAGTGGTATCAAACTGGATTAATTCTACAGTGTAGATGCACCCCTATACATTATTAGCACTCTGTAACACAGAAGTACTGCATGAAACTATAAACCACAAGATTCCATAGTTGGTGACATGGTGTCTTAAAGTGGTATCAAACTGTATTAATTATACAGTGTAGATTCACCCCATACTACATTATTAGTGCTCTGTAACACAGAAGTATTGCATGAAACTATAAATCATAAGATGTCATAGTTGGTACCATGGTGTCTTTAAAGTAGTATCAAACTGGATTAATTCTACAGTGTAGATGCACCCCTATACATTATTAGCACTCTGTAACACAGAAGTATAGCATGAAACTATAAATCTAAAGATGCCATAGTTGGTGTCTTAAAGTGGTGTCAAACTGTATTAATTCTACAGTGTAGATGCACCCCTATACTCCATTATTAGTGCTCTTTAACACAGAAGTATTGCATGAAACTATAAATCATAAGATGCCATAGTTGGTGCTATGGTGTCTTAAAGTGGTATCAAACTGTTTTGATGGTGTAGTGTGGACATAACCCAGAAGAACAGCCTCCAAAGCTCATAAGGGAAAGTTTCTTTTGGTAGAAAACTGCTTTTCTCTGAGACTTACCGATTCTCCTTTCTCTCCCGATGGCCCTACATATCCTCTTTCTCCTTTAGCACCCTGTTAATATGAAAACACACAAAAAGAAGGGAAAAGATGATTATAAGACGAGACTAGGATCAATGGAACAGGACACTTAATGAGAGTAAATGCTTGCTGTATTAAAAGGATGCTTTTAATGCCAGGCATACTTTGCCTCCTTTTCTTCCTTTGCCCAGAACTTTTTTGGGCTCGAGTTGAGAAGTTTTCCAGAAACCTAAAGCCTGGCAGAGGTTCAACCAAGGCTTTAAATTTGCAATTCTTAAAATAATAATAACAATAACACTGGGCTTTTAGAACAGGAACAAAGAGAGCGGTAAAGCATAATTGTGGCTCGGCGTCTTAAATAGGCTCTCGGTGAGTTGACTATGTTGCCCCGTTGCGTCAAAATAATAGTCGTAAAATCCTTTAAATATCCCAAAAGGGCCTTGAAGAGGTTAGAATGGAGGAAAGAATTCAAAGAGGGGAAACATAGATTTCTTAGAGCAAGATTTGGATGAGAAGATGTGCTTGAACCAGTTTCCTTAGGGACTTTGGGGATCTCCATTGAGCTGCTGTTTTGCAAACTGTGGCCAGAATGCAGTAAGATTTTTATCAAGATTGACAACTATTTTTCTGTAGTTTCAAGACTCTTTTTCAACGAGACAAGCACAACCTTCTAAAAGAACCCAGAGCTTCAGAAAGCTAAAGAGAAAAGTTAATTTGTGAATCTTTTTTCTCCCAGAATGGCTACTAGTTGTGCAACTCCAATCCAGAATTAACTTTTCCAGAGTCTGGGCAATCTCCCCATTGTACTTCCATTTTATTCAGACTGGTTTTCAATGTGATTTTAATTTACCTTAATTGATTTGTTTTAGTCAATGGCATTTTAAATTCTATTTCATTATATATATAAAACTCTCAGTTTTAACTGGAACCCAAGCAACCAACAAAAACACTGCAGCAATGCCTATTGTGCCCACAAAGCTGTTTTAATAATACAGTAAAACCCTGTAACATTACATTTATGTTTATTTGCTTTTAATGACTGTATTTCATGGTAATGCGCCAACTGTGTATTTATATGCATATTTTTATCAATGTTTAATGTATCTAATTTTTAACTGATTGAATTGCCTGTAATATTTTTATACTGTGTTTTATTGTAAGCCGCCATGAGTCCCCTATGGGTGAGAAGGGCGGGATATAAGTATTGTAATAAATAAATAAATAAATAAATAAATAATACAGAGTTTATGATATGGTATAATATGGGTATGGGTAATATAGTATGAGTGAGACCTATTTTTAATAGGAACTCTCCAGCAATATTTATCCAGCATCTACCAATCCCCATGGAGCTGGTTAACAGAGATCCTATTGTATTTTATTGCTTTTAAATAGCATTGTTTTAAAGGCTTTTTTAAAGAGAAAAAAGCAGCGTAATAATAATAATAATAATAATAATAATTATTATTATTATTATTATTATTATTATTATTATTATTATTGTGTGTGTGTCAGGAGCGACTTGAGAAACTGCAAGTCACTTCTGATGTGAGAGAATTGGCTGTCTGCAAGGACGTTGCCAAGGGGATGCCTGGATGTTTGATGTGTTTCCATTCTGTGTTAGACTTCTCTCATGTCCCCGCATGGGGAGCTAGAGCTGACAGACAGGAGCTCACCCCGCTCCCGGAATTCAAACCCTCGAACTTTGAGTCAGCAGTCCTGCCGGCACAAGGGTTTAACCCATTGCACCACCGGGGGCTCCAATAATAATAATGTTAATTATTCATCCCTCTCTCCCCCCATTGCCTCTGCTAACTTTTGTTTCTATCATTCCTTTTGCCTGCCATACTTACAGGGAGACCAGGTGGGCCCATGGCCCCAGGATATCCTGGCTGACCTGGAGGACCCTGAAAAAAGGTGAAAATAAACATAATGAACAAAAATTGCAAATCCAATAACATCAATATTTAGTTTCCTCCTAAATCTGCCAGAACCTTGCTAGAAATTTGGTCCAAGTTGGTTCAATAGTCTGTTCGCAAACTACCCTTTGCTTTTATTTGCATTGATTTTAAAACTGACTCTATGGGTGCATGTACACTGTAGGATTAATAATAATAATAATAATAATAATAATAATAATAATAATAATAATAATAGTCCTAGACACTTGGGAAGTGTTCGACTTGTGATTTTGTGATATGAAATCCAGCATATCTATCTTGTTTGCTGTGTCAAAATAAAATAATAATAATAATAATAATAATAATAATAATAATAATAATAATAATTCCGAATCCAGACTGACAAAGTTCTGGAACACAACACACCAGACATCACAGTTGTGGAAAAGAAATAGGTTTGGATCATTGATGTCACCGTCCCAGGTGACAGTCGCATTGACAAAAACAACAGGAAAAACTCAGCTGCTATCAGGACCTCAAGATTGAACTTCAAAGACTCTGGCAGAAACCAGTGCAGGTGGTCCCGGTGGTGATCGGCACACTGGGTGCCGTGCCAAAAGATCTCAGCCGGCATTTGGAAACAATAGACATGACAAAATTACGATCTGCCAACTGCAAAAGGCCACCCTACTGGGATCTGCGCACATCATCCGAAAATACATCACACAGTCCTAGACACTTGGGAAGTGTTCGACTTGTGATTTTGTGAAACGAAATCCAGCTTATCTATCATGTTTGCTGTGTCATAATATAATAATAATAATAATAATAATAATAATAATAATAATAATAATAATAAATCACGCAGTCCTAAACACTTGGGAAGTGTTCTACTTGTGATTTGTGATACGAAATCCAGCATATCAAAGTAGCCATTTGCAATAAATCACTCTGACCAAGAGGTCATGAGTTCGAGGCCAGCCCATGGCGGAATGAGCACCCGACCATTAAAATAAAATAAATAGCCACTGCTTGTTGCTGACCCAAGCAACCCGAAAGATAGTTGCATCTATCAAGTAGGAAATTTAGGTACCACTTATATGTGGGGAGGCTAATTTAACTAATTTACAACACCATAAAAATCATCCAGCAAGTGTTTGGAATGAGGAAGTTGGCGTCACAGTGGATGATGAAGCAGCTGCTCCCCCTGTGGCCGGAATCGAGCATACCCTCAGGAAGCTGGAAGCTGGAGAAGTTTAAATTGCCTCTATGTCTGTCTCTGTCTCTGTTCTGTTATATGGCTTTGAATGTTTGCCAATTATGTGTATATTGTGATTCGCCCTTCGGGGTGAGAAGGGCGGAATATAAATATTGTAAATAACTAAATAATATGTAAATGAATATTGGAAACATACCAACGCTGGGGATAGACCGAGCAGAAGAATCATAGAGAACATCTAAGGAACCCCAAAGGGCCCAAAGAAAGCCATATTCAACCTCAGGTCCCAACCTTAGTGTTAGAACATTTTACGGGTTGCTTGGGACTTTGAATCTGGATCCATACTCACCGATTCTCCCTTGGATCCCGGGATCCCAGATGGTCCACGTTCCCCTTGGAGACCCTTTGGGAAGAAAAGAAAAACCATAAAGGAAGCATTTCACTTTTTCCATTATTATATTTGAGGACGAGGAGCATGTGTATGGATTATGGAAATGCCTCTGAGTCATTTTTTCGCTTCTTTAATGGTGCATTCTTTGCTTGGAAAGCATTGCTTGCCCCATAATTATTTGTATAACACTTCTCCATTGTTGGCTTTTCATTAAAGTATCTGAGAACTCACAGACCTATATGAATCAATAAAGACTTATTGATTCATCCAATTAGTCAGGGAGCAGAACGGAGTTTAAAAGCAGAGAGTTTACAAAGATGTATCTGAATAGACTGATCCAGAGAAGGCGTTTTGAGTCAGGAGAGATTGAATCATGATTTGTATGATATTGGCATGACTAAACACTGACACCCCCGCACAAAAACACACACTCTCACCTTGACAGTCTTTCAATTGAATGGCGGAGGCACTTTCTGTTTGAGTCCCAACCCCACCCACAAAAACTTTCTTCCCACATTCTGGACAAAAAGATGTCCTTCCTGAAGGACAATTTTGTGAATGTACATAATAGTGTACAATATAGATAGTGAAAAATAAATATCATGGTGGGTAAAGGACTACATTCATCTTGAGTTCTTCGACTGAGAGGTAATGTTCGGCTGACACAGGCCATTTTTCCCGCATTGTTATCCTGATGATTTGTGGAGATGTTCATATAGTCATCATGACACACTTGCTCTTCTCTCTCAATCTTTCTCTATTTTTACAACTACTCATCTGCAGCAACTACCAAAATCTGATCAAGATCCATTCTCAATTTCCAGCAATGGCATCTCCTAATGATTTTCAAGGGATTCAGTCGCCAAAAGTCTCGTTGCAAACATATAGTTTGCAATAGTATGCGCACTTTATTGCAAGGGGATCTCGGTGAAGCTATCAAGGCTTTCTCCGGTGTAAATGAACATAGTGCAGGTTGTTAGTTTATGATTAATGGAGTCCCATCTGTTGCTATCAACATTGCTCGCTTGTGGCCAAAAAAAGCTTGACAGCAACCAGGGGGCAAAAAGATGTATTGCCCTTCCTCTCCTGAATGTCCTGACATAATTCTTGGAAGCAAAAGTTGGGTAACTAACTGGAAGTGCTTCTGATTCTCAAAACTTTGTAGTCCTCAGTCGAAACACCCTAGGGATCCTGTAGCATCTTTGAAAGTAACTGAGAGAAAGAACTTGGTAGCATAAGCTCATCAGATCCAAATAGAGTCTACAACAGCGTATGCTATAAACTTCTTTTGTTTGGTCTCAAAGGTGCTACAAGGACTCTTTGCATTCTTCCTGAAAGATGAGGATGGAGGGCTGCCTATTTTCCTGACAAATCACAGACTCTGGAGACAGGATCACAGTAGTTGATGCATCTTCTAGTTGTGGGGCCAATCCTTTGTTGGTTTTATGACTATGCCTCCCACAGCCGCTCTGGGTTGTAAGAGAGCTCTTCCAGTGATGAATCTCTGTTGGAAATAGAATTCAGCACCTGAACAGCTCCCATAGAACCAGGAATAGTTGTTCAGCACCTGAACAGCTCCCATAGAACCAGGAAAATTCACTGCTCCAACAACAGATGCCTCTGGGCAGGATCTATTATTTTAAATACTCTCCATGCTCCAGAGAAGTTCAATAGTTACCACTCAGAATTGCACCTCCTAAGGTATATTCTAATAGTGAGTTATCCTCACAGTTTCAACTGCAACACATTTCTCCATCACTGCTTGTAATGTGCCCATATCATTTTCAGTGGGCATGATTTCAGAAGGTATGAAGAAGGGCACTGTTGTAGCCCAGCTGTCAGGATCAGGCCCTGCACAGGAGATGTAGGTTGACTCAGAGGCTGAATCGGATGATGGGCCTCTGCAGGACTGGGATCTGAGCCCAGTGACCTTGCAACTGCCTGTTGTTGAAGCTTCAGAAAAACAGTTAATTGGGGAACATTCCAATGATCACCCGTTTGGATTCATCAGATGGAGAGGCGGCTGGGGAGGATACATTCTTTGACCGCAGGCGATCTATCTCACAAGAAAGGAGTGAAAGAGAATGTCTAAGGCGCAGCAGACACTTAGCTCTCAAATGCTGTTGAGTCAACTTTCCCTTGTGAAATGGGAGATGCCTGGATTCTCAGGGCAGGTAGCCTTGAGAATCCCTTAAAGGGACCTGGCTCCTGGATTTCTTTGCGGTGTCAACATTGCTTTCCTTAGGAGAAGTATCTCCGTTCCAGTTCCTGTTTCTTGCCTTGTTTCCCCGTGCTGTTTCTCAAGATACCTGGAGAGAGTTCGAGCCTGCTGACTCTCAAGTAGACCTTGCCTTGTCGCTCCTGTTTCTTGTTACTCCTAGTGGACGTTTTCCATGTGGATTACAGTTGTTGAAATTGTTACGTCTTGTTTGGATCTCTGCAACCTCAGATTACTTGCTATCTTTGACTCTTTGTGTGGAACTATCGAGTTCTGTCTGTGGATTATAACTTTCAAAGACTTTGTTGGACTATAATTGCACAGTCAAGTACCTTTTATATAGACTATATACTTCAGAGACTTTTTAATATTTGCTTGCATATAATCTTCAATAAACTGCTTTGCTTTTGATACTGGCTCAAATGTAGTTTTCAGAGTGATCTCGTAGCCCTAGGGTGCAACAGGCACCCACATAGATCCCTAGCACCTGCTGTGACCCCTTCAGTGAGTCAATGGGGGGGTCACAGCAGGTGCTATTCAGTTTCCAAGAGGCAACGTGTCACCCAAACATCCTTCAAGCTGCTGTCCTATATCTCGGAAACAGAGCTACACCACATGTAACAAGAGAGCAGACCCTTTCCCACTTATCAAATGACCCACAAGAGTGGGGAGATCCTCTTGGCGTCTCTGCAATGTAGGTTAGTTGGGGTTACATGGTGGTGGGCAGTGAGAACTTTGCTTGGACACCAACACAGGGCTACACTGCAGAGCAATTAATCACACGGATGGTGGGTGTTACAGTGTCATTAGTGGGATGAGGTGCTGCAAGGAAGGGGATGAAATTAAGCCATTAATGATGGTGGTGGTGGGTCAGGTGTGGGTGGAATGGTCCTTTCAGGAACCAGAGAAACGCAGTTCACATACATGGCACAGAAGGGTCACTGATTTAGGGAGGATTAATTCATTTCCCAGCATACATTCAGCTAGGGTTTGGAGTGTCTTCTAGAAATATTCAGTTCAAGATGAATTTCATATTCAGTGCTTGTTGGACAAGATGTGCCCTGGCAGAAATCTGCTCATAGAATGTATCAACTCTATGAGCAGATATGTCAACTGACAAAACCTCCTAGAGTTTCTCAACATCGGATAGATAAATGGTATTAAATTTTAGATTTTCCTTCGTAGTTTAAGGTCTAACTCAGAGTTGGGAATGTTGCGCCTTTCCAGTTGTTGCCAACTGTGACTAGCATAGTGTGGGTTAGTCCAAACCATAGTAGGTCCATTCAATCCATTGTTGAATGGTGAGTCAACATGAAGGTACATCCAATTGTTTCACTGGGCATATGCTAGTAAGAACTGATAGTCCCAGCAGTCATAGCCAATGTTGAGGAATGCTGCAGTCAAACAAGACTGAGATGTGCTCAGGAGCTTCTACTCCTGGCTTAAATATAACCATCAATCTCAACTAGAGTAGGGACAATGAGCCAATGGAGAACC
Organism: Anolis carolinensis; assembly: GCF_035594765.1. NCBI lineage: Eukaryota > Metazoa > Chordata > Lepidosauria > Squamata > Anolidae > Anolis > Anolis carolinensis. The sequence continues at coordinate 21,604,245 of NW_026943821.1, read as the reverse complement.
TGGGCAGTCAACTTCCAAGACTCTACTCTGGTTGGGATTAACCCTGAATTTAGGCCCATGCTTATATGGATCTCTTTGATTTGGTTCTTGCAGTTGGGTTTTGACTCATATTGATATGGTTCCAGGGCAGAAGGATGCCCTGATCAAGTATGTTGTATCTATTGAAACATAATCCCAGTTTATAGGAACTCCATGTTTTATGACAGCTCAGGAGCTTTCCATCTCAATTGATCAACATCTGCAGAAGAATGGTCTTTTGGGTGGATCTGGAACATCTCTCCCATATCAGTGCAAAGGCTAGTGGTGACCAAGAGCACATTGGAGCGGGGACAGATTGGCTGTGCTATTAGATACGTAGCCTGAGGAAAGGAGGGGCGACAAAGGCAAAGAAGCGGTAGAGACAAAGGACTGCACAGAGCATGTGCCGTATTGGGAGGCTTACAGGTAATCCAGGTGCACCAGGTGTTCCAGGAAAACCTGGGGGGCCCTAAGGAAGAAACGATGAAGTCATATCTTGGCAATCACATTGACTAGATTACGGAAAGAGGACGAAGAAGAGGGAGGGTGGGAGGAATGGGGAGGGAAGAATTGAAAAGAATATCATGGTTTCTCCATTACCTTCCATGGTAAGAACAGCTGGACTCATCTTTTCTAAGAAAGCATTGGTGCTTCTCCCTCAAAGCAAGTCTACCAAGAAAACTCAGATTTGACTAGGCATGAAATTAGTCACCAAGATCCATGAAGGAAGGAACAAGTAATTTTAACTACAGTAGAGTCTCACTAATCCAAGCCTCGCTTATCCGAGCTTCTGGATAATCCAAGCCATTTTTGTAGTCAATGTTTTCAATATATCGTGATATTTCGGTGCTAAATTCGTAAATACAGTAATTACAACATAACATTACTGCGCATTGAACTACATCTTCTGTCAAATTTGTTGTATAACATGATGTTTTGGTGCTCAATTTGTAAAATCATAACCTAATTTGATGTTTAATAGGCTTTTCCTTAATCCCTCCTTATTATCCAAGATATTCGCTTATCCAACGTTCTGCCGGCCCGTTTAGCTTGGATAAGTGAGACTCTACTGTACCTGTATATATTTCTCATAGTGACAGAGTCTTTGAAACCTATGTCGTTTTAAAAGACTATTCAGCCTATTCACATTTCAGGGGGTGATTCCGCACAGAATTTGCAGAAGATTGTTTTGCACAGAAAACAGCATTTTGTATACAGGAAATACTCTTTTTTAGTTTTTGCACTGAAAAAGGTGAAGTTTTAAAAAATACAAATCAACTATTTTACATAGAATAAATCCTGAACTGCGAATTCTTTCATTGGGGTTTCTCAATACTTAGAAAAAAATTTGGACTATTTTCCAAATATTTTTGAATTTTTCTCCATCTCTAGATTTAATTATTCATTCTTGATAGTACCCAGATTCTTTTGGGTCTGGAATGGTGGGAGCTTGTCCTGTACAGTTGTCTGCAACCTGGTTACAAAACGCTGGATCTACGCACCACAGAATAGACCACAGAAAGCTATGTTTTTGGAGCAGAATTCCCAGCCATTCTGTCTCCGGTTGTGGGGGTAAAAGATGCTCAAAGGTATTAGAAGGAATAATGGGTCGAAGGAGAAAAAAAGGCAGGTGGGGAGCCCAGGCAGAAAGGATCTACTCACAGCCGGTCCAGGGGGTCCTGGAGAACCTCTTGAACCTGGTGGTCCCTGTGGGAAAGGAGAAACTGAGAACTTAAACATTATTTCAAGAATATGTGAGAGCTTTCTTAGGGTCTAGGGGAGTGTTTCTCAACCTGTGGGTCCACAGGTGTTCTGGCCTCCAACACCGAAATCCAGTTTACCAGCTGTTAGGATTTCTGGGAGTTGAAGGCCAAAACATCTGGGGACCCACAGGTTGGGAACCACTGGTCTAGGGTGCGTTTATGGGCAGTTGGTCTCCACTTCTGTGGACCTTGAAGCCTCAACCCAGAACCTCAACTATTTTTAAAAAAAATGTTTTTTTCAGATTAATTTGATCTGAAAACTAAGCAAATGCCTCTATATCTCAAAGCCTCCTATCCACCCCATAGACCTCAACCATTCCGTCCAAAAGCCTTAATTTTTCATCTATTCCTTCCCAAAATGGGGGGAATAATCCAGTTATCATTTTGAGAAGGATATTCATGGAAATTGAGAAATCTGAGAGGTCTTTAAGTGGGCTTTGGGTGTTGTAGTTGGCCCCTTTCCTTCACATATTGTCCACTTTTGGACAGAGTCTTACCTGCTCTCCTCTGTCACCAGGTAAACCAGGAAGGCCAGGACTTCCAGCACACTCTTCGTCAGTGTCTCTGTCACCCTAAAAGGAAAGAGAAGATGTGCCAAGAGACAATCTTAACAGAGGCCAGAATCACGTTGATGTCTTACATGTGTCTAAACCCCCTATAGAAGGCCTTCGGCATCTTATTCCAGATACACAATGTCCACATTGACTCCATGATTTACACATGTAGATGCACTCTGTGCTTGGCACACATTATTAACTGTACATCAATGGGCATTGCTCACAGACACATTGAGTTGTGCATTCAACTGAATGTTTTGTATCTTGGTTCAGCTGGGCAATGCTGCCAATCAACCCAATTGAACATCTCTTTGGCATAGTTTAAAAACCATATGTGGAGGCTTGCAAGCACTATGCAAATCCCAGGCTGTATAGCAAGGTATTCACAACAGCATTGCAAAGTATGGGACATACAAACGCCATGCACTATTACAAGAATAGGTTGAATAACTACAATGTAAAATATTGGGTGCACAGACACAGTGCACAATGTGCAACTTGCAATGACAAAGTATAAGTGAATACATTGTGCAATGTCTATGTTATCAGCAAAATACAGTATGACCCACATATCCATGGGACTATATCCATGGTTTTGTTTACCCACATCTCATAGAATCATAGAGTTGGAAGATACCTCATGGGCCATCCAGTCCAACCCCTGATGAGAAGCAGGAAATTGCATTCAAAGCACCCCCAACAGATGGCCATCCAGCTCCCGACAAAAGATGTCCTCTAGGCATTTCCCAAGTCCTCCCGCATGACTCTATGGTAGGAAGTTGACCGTAGAGTCATGCTGGAGAACCTAATGATGCCTAGAGAGGTGTCCTCTTTAGACATTTGTTTGGTCCTCTAGTGTTGAGGTTGACAGTAAAGTCTTACTGGAGAACCATGAAATGCTCAGAATTCCTCTCTAGGCATTGCTTTGGTCTTCCAGTACAGTTTGACCAGACATCATTCATTCAATAGAGTTTACTATTATCTATTTTTTTTTGTTATCAGTGTTAAGTCCAAATGTGCACTAATCCATAGATATTGGGGTGGAAGATAAAACTGTATGTCTATTGAAAACCAGAGACTTTTTGGCCCAGCATGATGCATTCAGGTCTGTGTCCCTAAATGAATTCTCGCCTTGATGTGTGACTCTGTGGACTGAGGTTTGGCCTAGGCAACCCAATGCCGGATCCTATCCAAAATACTTAATGTTTGCAGCTTCAACACATAGAACAATTACAGTTGGATAACAGTTTTTGGCAGCCTTCCCTTTTCTGCTGTTATGGTTTGAGTGGCAAGTCCGATTCCGACCTCTCTTTCTACACCCTTTGAATGAGTCAAAGGGAAACATTATAATTGAAGACATATGTCTTGAGAATATAACTTATCACTCTCCTTCAGTGATTTGTTTTATTATGGTTGTGTTATATGTTTTGTAATTGAATGTTTTACCTATGTTGGAAACTGCCCTGGGTCCCTTCGGGGAGATAGAGGGGTATATAAATAAAATTCTATTATTATTATTATTATTATTATTATTATTATTATTATTATTATTATTATTATTTTATGACACAGCAAACAAGATAGATATGCTGGATTTCGTATCACAAAATCACAAGTCGAACACTTCCCAAGTGTCTAGGACTGTGTGATGTATTTTCGGATGATTTGCGCAGATCCCAGCAGGGTGGCCTTTTGCGTTGGCAGATCGTAATTTTGTCAATGTCTATTGTTTCCAAATGCCGGCTAAGATCTTTTGGCACGGCACCCAGTGTGCCAATCACCACCGGGACCACCTGCACTGGTTTCTGCCAGAGTCTTTGAAGTTCAATCTTCTATTATTATTATTGTTATTGTTATTGTTATTATTCAATTATTATTATTATTATTATTACAGTAGAGTCTCGCTTATCCAACGTAAACAGGCCGGCAGAACATTGGATAAGCAAATATGTTGGATAATAAGGAGAGATTAAGGATAAGCCTATTAAACATCAAATTAGGTTATGATTTTACAAACTAAGCACCAAAACATCATGTTATACAACAAATTGGACAGAAAAAGTAGTTCAATGCGTGGTGATGCTATGTAGTAATTACTGTATTTACGAATTTAGCACCAAAATATCATGATATATTGAAAACATTGACTACAAAAATGCGTTGGACAATCCAGAACGTTGGATAAGCGAGTGTTGGATAAGTGAGACTCTACTGTATTATTATCTGCTTCCAAGGTGCCTGGATTTACATAGAACCTAAGGACATCTCTTTGAACGCCTTTCAAGTCAACAACAAGCAGACAGGAACTTTAGCAGACCAAGTCGTGATAGTTATACGATAAAAATTGCAGACGATCCCCGAAATAAGATTCCATCGTTTGAGCAGAAGGCAGGCTCAGGTTATTGGATGTATTGCCATTTGGAACTAGACTGGGACGTCATGCCAGAACCCATAAAAGATTAGATCAGTCATCTGGAACGAGTCTGGGAGTTTTTACGTCTTCCAGACTCCATTATGAATTGAATCAGTGCATTTGTCACAGCTGTTTTGGACGCTTTGTTTATCCCCACTGTTGACGGCAGACAAAATATTTCTATACTTAGACTCATTCCCAACAGCTGAGCTACATGGCAAAGGAGGAGATCCGCAATTGGGCTTCCAATGTATTATTATAATGGCAAACACCATTGCAAGGGGCCTTGGGTTCAAACTGGATTGACGAATTAATAGAAATGGAGTTAATCCTTATCCCCAACACTAGTTTTCCAGTTAAAACTCCTCTCCAGATATAGAAAAAGGCAACCGTTCACCACCAATGCAGTTATATTTGGTGTTTTAAATAAAATACTCAAAAGATAACCCATCTCTTGCTACTTTGTCCATTCTCAGAATCCTTTTGTGCTTCTATAATTAACTATAAACTAAAGAAATAGCATACCCTTAATTCTCGGCACAGCCTTTTGCTCTAATAGAAGGGGTGTCTTTGATTCTTCTTGCTAAATGGATTAACCTATCAACCTCATTGTGTTTCGCACATGGAACAGAGAGAATCGTGGGGAAGAGAACATAACATATTTTTCTGGACTTATCCCTCCCCTGGCAATTCACCCTTGCTTCTCACAACCAAATCTGATTTATTAGACTTCGGCACAGCATTACAATGTGGAGAAACTACCTTCGGAGCTGCACGGAAGATTTAAAAGTTTCAGAACTTGGGAATGTTATTTAACTGGAATGAAACTTTCAGAATCCCTCAGCAAGTGTTCTGGCTAGTGAATTATAGGAATTATAGTTCACATAGGAAAAGCAGACATATTAATTGGTGTTCTGTATATACTCGAGTATAAGCCTAGTTTTTCAGCCCTTTTTTTAAGACTAAAAAAAGCCCCCCTTGGCTTATACTCGGGTGAGGGTCCTGGATGGCTTATATTTGGGTCAGCTTCTACTCGAGAATATATGGTACATTTATTATTTTTCTCTATTATTATTGGTATTATTACATTTATTATTTTTCTCTATTATTGTTGCTACTATTACATTTATTTTACTCTAATAATAATAATAATAATAATAATAATAATAATAATATATTTATTATTTCACTCTGATCTTCTTCTTATATTTATTTTACTCTATTTATTACTACATGTATTATTTTCCTGTATTTATTATTATTATTATTATTATTACATGTATTATTTTACTCTATTATTATTAAAAGGATACATAAGCACATTTGCATTGAAGAAGATGAGAATAATGATTTAATCAGAGTTGGACAATCTTATCTTAAATTAGAGCTTTATGTAAATATTCAAAAACATTTAACCTACTGATGCTTCAATTACAGTAGAGTCTCACTTATCCAACACTCGCTTATCCAACGTTCTGGATTATCCAACACATTTTTGTAGTCAATGTTTTCAATACATCTTGATATTTTGGTGCTAAATTCGTAAATACAGCAATTACTACATAGCATTACTGCGTATTGAACTACTTTTTCTGTCAAATTTGTTGTATAACATGATGCTTTGGTGCTTAATTTGTAAAATCATAACCTAATTTGATGTTTAATAGGCTTTTCCTTAATGCCTCCTTATTATCCAACATATTCGCTTATCCAACGTTTTGCCGGCCCGTTTATGTTGGATAAACGAGACTCTACTGTAATATAATTTTATTGGTACTGTATCTGTTTTTATTTCTGAAATTTACCACGCTCGGCTTATACTGGAGTCAATTTTTTCCCAGTTTTTTTTGTGGTAAAATTAGGTGCCTCGGCTTATATTTGGGTCGGCTTATACTTGAATATATACGGTAATTATGCTAACTCTATCTTATGGTTTTGTAATCGGATTTCTTCAGAAGGGTTTTTGCCATTGCTACAACTAGGAGACTTGCCCAAGGCCATCCATATCTAAGCAAGGATTCTAAACCTGGCTTTTTTTTTTTTTGTCTAACATTCAAACTGTATTGATCTTCTGCAATCTGTTATAAGCTCATGATAAAACTGTCCTCCTTTTCTTTTTCATGCATATCTTCCAAACTATCTCAGATTGTGAAATGGGAGACTGAAGAACATGAGCTAAAGAGAAAAGCAGCTTGGAATAAGTTGAAACGGAGGATTTAAAATAAACACCCCGAAGACCCATCAAGGTGGATGGGTGTTTTGTTCTGCTGTTTGGAGAAGCAGAAAGGGAACATGTCAGAGGTGGGCCCTTTTCCTTTGCCAACCGGTGATGGTGACCTGACCCGTATGTCCTGTGCTTTTAATGCATATTCTTCCGCGGCAGTGAAGCACAACGTGTTTATGTACGACAGGCCTTTCTTTTTGCTTTTATCCTCCCCGCGTGTCCTTCCGCATGGCTGCACGGCCAAGAGCGCTACTCACCCGAGCCTCTTCTGCTCTGGGGAATTGGGCAAAGCACTGAAAGACAAAGAGAAAGACATGGAAAGTTCAGTCTATGGTGCAATTCGCCCGCCAAGCTCAGCATTTCCCAAAATGTGGGATGAATCAAAGGATGACGTAACCGAAGAAGCAACCGTCCCCTGGAGACATTCCAATGGATAAGAGGAGGCCAATCATGGCTCGAAGTTTGTGCTTTGTTCTGTTGGATTCAAAGAAATCCTAGACATCGTTATTGCATCACATAAGAAGGCCATGCATTCCAGTATAACATCTAGGAATTCATTCTACACTGCGGAATGAATGCAGTTTATTATTTACTTATTTATTAGGTAAAGGTAAAGGTTTTCCCCTGACGTTAAGTCCAGTCGTGACCGACTCTGGGGGTTGGTGCTCATCTCCATTTCTAAGCCTAAGAGCAGGCGTTGTCCATAGACACCTCCAAGGTCATGTGGCTGGCATGACTGCATGGAGCACCGTTACCTTCCTGCCGGAGCGGTACCTATTGATCTACTCACATTGGCATGTTTTCGAACTGCTAGGTTGGCAGAAGCTGGAGCTAACAGCGGGTGCTCACTCTGCTCCCGGGATTTGAACCTGGGACCTTTCGGTCTGCAAGTTCAGCAGCTCAGTGCTTTAACACTCAATGCTTTAACACAGCCGAGCTGTGGCGCAGGCTGGTTAGCAGCCAGCTGCAACAAATCACCCTGACCAAGAGGTCATAAGTTCGAGGCCCGCCCGTGCCTGCGTCTGTCTCTGTCTCTGTTCTATGTTATGGCATTGAATGTTTGCCTTAAATGTGCAATGTGATCCGCGCTGAGTCCCCTTCAGGGTGAGAAGGGCGGAATATAAATACTGTAAATAAATAAATAAATAAATAATAACACACTTTGCCACTGGGGATATAAATATTACAATATTTATATCCCACCCTTCTCACCCAATAGGGGACTCAGGGCGGCTTACAATAAAACACATATATAAAATTGTACAGTACATTGTGAATCAATCAAAAAGTTATTAAATTACATCAGACATTCATAAAAACACTTATAAAATACAGATGGGCATGTTCCGAGTCTTTGACACCACTTTAATTGTTCCGGCTCAAGGCTATGAGATTGTGGAGCTGGGTTGTTGCATGTTTTCCGGGCTGTATGGCCATGTTCTAGAAGCATTCTCTCCTGATGTTTCGTCCACATCTATGGCAGGCATCCTCAGAGGTTGAAGAGTCTGTTGGAAACTAGGCAAGTGAGGTTTATATATCTGTGGAATGTGCTGGTTTGAAGAAAGAACTCTTGTCTGCTTGAAGCAAGTGTGAATGTTGCAATTGGCCACCTTGATTAGCATTCAATTGCCTTGCAGCTTCAAAGTTTGGCTGCTTCCTGCCAGGACAGTAAATAAAGAACTACACTCAGAAAACAGGGGAATTCCAGACTGGAAACAATCAGGGCCGGTTAACACCTCCCAACAAACGATTCCCCCAGGCAGGAAGCAGCCAGGCTTTGAAGCTGCAATACTAGTCAATGCTAATCAAGGTGATCAATTACAACACACACTTGTCTTAAGCAGACAAGAGTTTTTCCTTCCACTCTGGATCTTCCACAGATATATAAACTCATTCACCTAGTTTCCAACAGATCTCACAACCTCTAAGGACACCTGCCATAGATGTGGGCAAAATGTCAGGAGAGAATGCTTCTGGAACATGCTCAGACAGTCCGGAAAACTCACAGTAACCCAGTGATTCTGGTCATGAAAGCCTTCAACAACACACAGAAATATTATGTTTCCTGCATGGAAAACATGGCTTTTTGTACAGAAAATTATGTGCAAAAATTACTTACAATTTGTTTACTTTTGTAGAATAAATTCCAAACTGGAGGAAAAAAAATTGTATAATTCCTCCTTGCCCATTTTCTAACTTTTGGAGATTCCCTACAGGAAACATCTGAACCTTCTAATATATATTCTAATTAATTTCACAAAATATTAATAATCTTCAAAGATAATGGATATGAGAGAGTCTCCCCAGATTAGATAGTTTGAATATCAAGTTGGGATAGTGATCAGTATTACAAATTTAATAGCTTATTTGCAGATGATATGATATCTGGCATTTCTGATAACATTTAAATGATTTATGTACGGCTGCTCAAGCAGGGCGCTTGGTTTGCATCGCTTTACGTTGATTCCTCTGTTCTGTATTTAATGTATTTTAATAAGAAAATGATTTTGGATGACTGCGAAAAAATGAAACAGACGTGGAACCATCTGTTAGGTATAATTTCATAATGACAGATATTTATTAGTGGGTTTAACAAGCAGAACTATTTAAATGTAAGAGAAGAAAAAAAAAACATTAAGCTTCTGCTTCCCAATGATAGATCATTATGATCTTATAATGATTTGTGGTGGGAGGAAAAAAGAATAGGATATTACTAAAACAAAAAAGGAATTGTGTCTTATAAAATGCTGGAATTGTTAGAAATGAGCTGTATGCCTTTGTAATTGTTTTATGTCAAAATACATAATATGTTCCTTATGAAAAAAATGAATTGCCGGTAAGTGGCAACATTGGCTGATTTTGCCGCGTTGGTAGGAAACCTAAATTATCCCAAAGTCCAAAATTGTCCATTTCAGTGGTTGCCTCTGATTTGAAATGGTTCAAGGGACACAACATTGGTTTTATGCACAAAAATGTGCAAAATATTGTGCAGAAAATGACCTTCACGCCATGTGTATAAGGCAGGCATGGGCAAACTTCGGCCCTCCGGGTGTTTTGGACTTCAACTCCCACATTTCCTAACAGGAAAATCACATTCAAAGCACCCTTGACAGATGGCCATCTAGCCTCTGCTTAAAAGCCTCCAAAGAAGGAGCCTCCACCACACTTTGAGGCAGAGAGTTCCACTGCTGAACAGCTCTCACACTGAGGAAGTTCTTCCTCATGTTCAGGTGGAATCTCCTGTAGTTTGAAGCCATGACTTCCCTGGATCTAGACACTAGACTCTTATTTATGCAGGCCAAAATCCCATTGGCTTTTTTTTGCCGCCGCATCCCATTGTTGGCTCATGTTGAACTTGTTGTCCACGAGAACTCCAAGATCTTTTTCACATGTACTGCTGTTGAGCTATGAGCTTAAAGCCAGCCTTAAAAACTGTGGATTCAGCCTTAGCAGGAAAAGTTACTTTTGTATCATATGGACTGGTTTTCTTCCAGGTTTTTGAGTTTTTGTTACTTACCCGTGCACAGTTCTCAATACCCGGAGCTCCAGGCATGCCTTGGTCACCCTTTTCGCCTTTGACGCCATTGGGAACTTGGAACGCCTGGATCTGGGCGCAATCTCCACAAATGTGCTGTCAATGGGAAGCCAAAGAGAGAGAGAGAGGGGGGGGATGAGCATCAGATGCAAAAAATATATATTCCCTGCTGCTTTATCCAGAATCGATCATCCCATTTGTCTTGTGCATGATGCATGAGCCGCAGGGGATGAAGGAGAGCCCTGCCAAACTTGGCTCAGGATAAAAATGGGAAGATCTGGCTTTATTTCTGCATTTCTGGGTTTTGTGCAAATCACACAATACTAAATCTCTTTGCAACAACTTTTCCCATTTCCCTTTCTCTTCAACATTGGTGACAGTTTTGTTGGAATGCCAATGGAGCAGAGTTTGAGTAGGATACTCGTCATCGTTTTCATCTAATTTTTCACTTTCATCACTGAAGAATGGGCCAGAAAGCCAACTTTAATTCCGACATGGAGACAGCGCATTGGAGCCCTACTTTTTCACACAAGGTGCATTAACACTGTAGAATTAATGCAGTTCGACACCACCTAAACTGCCATGGCTCAGTGGTAAGGAATCGGAGGATTTGTAGTTTAGCTGGACAACTTTGACAGAGAAGGCTGAAATAATAATAAAAATACAACTCCCAGGAAACTATAGCATTGGGTCATGGCAATTACAGTGGTGCAGATCTGTATTATTATTATTATTATTATTATTATTAATAATAATAATAATAATAATAATAATAATAATAAACAGTCCTAGACACTTGGGAAGTGTCCGACGTGTGATCCAATACAACAGCGAGCAGAGTGTCTGCTGTGGACTCATCTTGTTGTGCTTCAAATAATAATAAACAATCTTTATTTATATCCTGCTACCATCTCCCTGAAAGGACTCAGGGCGATGCATCCCTAGTATCTGTTTCTAAACAAATCTCTCTTTTCTCTAGTCTTTTAAATATCATTTCTGGACCTTCTGAGACTCCAACTCTGAAGATTCCATAGCATTGAGCGATGGCAGTGAAAGTAGAGTCAAACCGCATTCATCCTACCGTATAGATGCAACCGGAGGTACCCAGCAATGCCCTAATTATATTCTTAAAAGTTTATTTTTAGGAGTTTTTTCCACCCATGAAATGATCCCTATACAGTCCCCAAACCACATTACATCTTATGTATCTGAGAGCTCTGGAACTATAAATTCCAGGACTCTAAAGGATGGAGCCATGGAAATTAAAGAAGTGCCACATTGCCATAATTCCATGGTATGGATGGGGAATAAACCACTTTTGGCATGTTTTACCCTTAGAGGAAGTTAAGGACATGACCAATTAATGCCAGAAATAGGGTTGTCATGAACCAGAATCAACTTGAGGGCACCCAACAAGAAGTTCAATTACACTGGCCAGCATACATTTTGGTGTCTCCAATGTTAGCCCTGTTTCTGGGTATGGCACCAGTTCCTTCTATCAGCTCTAACTATTGAGATACAGAACACAGGCCAACTCCCAGTCACCATCTGCTTGCCCATAGAAAACTATGCTAATCCTATCTAAGAAAGTAGAGCTGAGGTGATCTATCCAATGCTATTTTCTGAATCAATATCCCAAAAAAATCCCAGGAACCAGTCTAAAACCCAAGACATCAACAGTTGCTGGGTTTTGTTATTGATCTTAAGACAGGATTGATTAGAGCCTAAAACATCTCCGATGGTCCTGTATTTGTAATGTTTTTGCATACAGCGTTTTTAAAAAATGAATTGGAGGGATCTCTCTCTCTCTCTCTCTCTCTCTCTCTTACCTTTAGGACATCAACGCTCTCAGCAGCCAGTGGTTCATGGAGCTGAGGAAGAGAGAAGAGAAAGAAAAAGCCAATGGACAAAAGCAATCCTCCTTCTTCATCCCTATTTTAAGTCTGAGCTTCCAGGTTCTCTCCCCCCCACGCCAAATAAACAAAAAGCAGGGTAAAGGCCTCAATGGTTCTCTCTTCTTTGTTTCCTAATTTGTTTCAAAGCTTCTACACTATTCTTTTTTGGGGGGTTAACAGCAGAGCAAAAGAGGGGCTTAAGCGAGGGCAAGCAAAGGTGTTCCTGTACCTACCAAGTCTCCTGCCGTCACAGGCATTCCTGGCAAGCCATTGTTCCCTGGGATGCCCTAAAGGCAAGGAGAAACTTTGAATAGTTGGACTCCACTTGATCTGTTATCCCCTGATCCAGTCCTTGCTACCTCAAAAGGGAGCCTGAGGATTGTCGATGGCTGATACCTGGTTAAATTGCCTCTGCGTCTGTCTCTGTCTCGGTTCTATGTGTATATGGGCATTAAATGTTTGCCCTATATGTATATAATGTGAGTTCCCTTTGGGGTGAGAAGGGCGGAATATAAATACTTAAATATAAATAATTAAATAAATAAATACCCCCAAAACGACCATAAGATGGGACTCCTACTCTAGAAGACCCTATGGACAGATGCCATAGAATGGTCTAACTCAGGGGTTCTCAAACTTTTTAAGTGGAGTTCATGGTCCCTCAGGCTGTTGAGGGGCAGAATTATCATTTGAAAAAAAAAAAAACGAACAAATTCCTATACACACTGCACATGTCTTATTTGTAGTGCAAAAAACCCCCCAAAAACAAAACAAAATAAAACAACCCAACAACAACAATTTATTTATTTATTTACTGCATTTATACCCCACCCTCTCTCACCCCGAAGAGGACTCAGAGCGGCTTACAAGTTGTATGAACAGGGGTCCCCAAACTTTTTAAACGGGGCCAGTTCACAATCCTTCGGACTGTTGGAGGGCCAGACTATAGTTGGCCACCGAGCAATAATAATAATAATAATTAATAATAATAATAATAACAACAATAATAATAAAAAAGAGTTTTGGAAGAGACCCCTTGGGCCATTTAGTCCTATCCCTTTCTGCCTTTGTGCACTGAAAGCACAAGCAAAGCACCCCTGACAGATGGCCACCCAGCCTCAATGTTAATAACAATAATAATAATAATAATAATAATAATAATAATAATAAGGGTTGGAAGAGACCCCTTGGGCCATTGAGTCCAATCCCTTTCTGCCTTTGTGCACTGAAAGCACAAGCAAAGCACCCCTGACAGATGGCCACCCAGCCTCAATGTTAATAATAATAATAATAATAATAATAATAATAATAATAATAATAATAATAATGGTTGGAAGAGACCCCTTGGGCCATTTAGTCCAACTGCCTTCTACCTTTGTGCACCAAAAGCACAAGCAAAGCACCCCTGACAGATAGCCACCCAGCATCAATGTTAATAATAATTTTTAATAAATAATAATAATAATAATAATAATAATAATAATAATAATAATAAGGGTTGTAAGAGAAGAAGAGACCCCTTGGGTCATTTAACCCAACCCCCTTCTGCCCTTGTGCCGTGGGGGCCGGATAAATAGCTTTGATGGGCCGCATCCGGCCCCCGGGCTTTAGTTTGGGGACCCCTGGTCTAACTGGTTCGTAAACCCTCCACTGTATATTTGGCATGTCTCTACACATCCTCTGCCATGCTTCTCTTAAACTTTGTCTCTAGATCTCGATCAACTCCTTAACTGTCACTGTTTGAGGACAGAGTGGCCAGTGGCCGAGATTCTACATTGCTCTGGCAGAGGATGAAAGTCCACCAGATGTAGCCTTGGACAGATCTACATTGAGCTCTTATCTTCGGTCCAATCTGGGAGAAGAACTCTGAGCAATCCAAGACTTTGTTGAACATGTCTCAAGGCTATGTTTATCAGCTTTGCTCTAGACTAAACCAGATCAGCTCCATGCATAGTTTGGCCATAATGGAGCTGATCCAGAGGGACTTCAGTGCAGATGTGCCCCAAGTTCACTTGCTGTTCCTCAAACATTGCAACCTCTGCAGCTAGACTCCCAACATCTCACACACGAAAAACCATGACATGTGTGACAAAAGCAACCCCAGAATGGGGCCATGAGGGCAAAAACAATGATTGGCGCTGGTCAGAAGAGTTAGTCAACCTGGCAGGTAGGAACCAGTTGGATATGTCAAGCTGGTGTCATCTTCCTGGATGATCTATGGGTCCTAGAGAATGCTTTCTTCTTTATTTCTATGGTTGCAGAAATAAAATTGGCTGTGCCTTGGTTTTCTGTGGCTGTTAAATAAATAGCCATTGGAGATGATCCTGCAATAAGCAACATTGTCCGCAAGATCAGAGGGTCATTACAGACACAGTATCTCCATCTGAACCAACCATAAGATGACATATTCAGCTCTAATGTGACTGGTTGATTGAGTGATTGACATTTCCACTCTGTATCCTCAATTTATACATTTGTTCAGCTTACACAATAAGTTATACGTAAATGCTTCTTATTCATGTTTTGGGAGTTACCGATCTCCACCCCAAAAGGTTTCTAAGAATTTGCTACAAGGGCTTTGAATAGCATGGCCATTTTAAACCAGCTCTTATCTTTTAATGGATTTGTTTTAAGAGTTTTAGTTCTAGGGATAATTTAATTGCAATTTAATAACTTTTCATGGGTTTCCGCTCCAGCTTTTGTGCAAGCTTTTATCTGCTGTTGCTTTTGGTTTTTACAAGTTGCCTGGAGAATGGGGTCTGGGGAATAGGAAGGCTAGGAAGGAAAATAATAATAATAATAATAATAATAATAATAATAATAATAATAATACAATAAGAAAAACTCAGCTGCTATCAGGACCTCAAGATCGAACTGCAAAGACTCTGGCAGTGTTTGACTTGTGATTTTGTGATACAAAATCCAGCATATCTATCTTGTTTGCTGTGTCATACAATGTTGTTGTGTCAATAATAATAATAATAATAATAATAATTTTTTTGCATTTTTTTAAATCTATTAATATTGATTTTACTTGCTTTTACATTAGGAAGAACTTCCCAACAGTTAGAGCGGTTCAATGGTAGAATGCACAATCTGGAAGTCTAATGGAATCTTCTTCTCTGGAGGTCTTGAAACAGAGGCTGGATGGCCATCTGTTAAGAAAGCTTGGATTGTGTCCTCCTGAATGGCCGAATTTAGATTGGATAGGGAAGCTCTTATGGTCCTTTCCCACTCTATGATGCTATTATTCTAAATGGGCCTGAGAGCAAATCAAGCTGGAACTCTTCCCATGTACAAAACAGAGGCTGTCATACTTTGGACACTTCATGAGAATCCAAGATGATCATACCTGGCAAAGTGGGATCTAAAAAAAAAAAGAATGGCATTACAAGGCTAATTCAATTGTGGAAGCCCTGCTGTTACAAGTGTTGTGACTCAGCTGGAGTCTCAGCGTGACTCTGATGGGGATTGTGGGATTCAGGTTCCTGATGTTCAAGATGATGGGATTCAGGTTCAAGATGACTCTGATGGGAATTGTGGGATTCAGGCTCAGAGTGTCCCTGCTGTGAGAGATGAGGAACAGGGAGACATTCCCACAGCAGGGAATGGTGTTGTTGATACTGAAGATGATACCGAAGCTAGCCAGGTGCAAAGGGAGGATAGCTCCTGGTTAGATAATGTGCAGACAGAGGCTGATGCGAATGAGCTCTCTGGCCTTGACGGAACAGAATCTTCTCTGGATCGTGATGGCCATTTGGAATTTCGATGCAGGAGTGTTAGAATAGCAAACAAGAAAGAGAAAGAGGTCAGAGGCCAAAGAAATGAATTCATGCTGTGCAGAGAATATTAAAGGGTGTGCTGAGAGAGAAATCTTTGTCAAAAGCAACGTATCGTTTTGGAGTATAGAAGCTAGCTCTTGCTTTCCTGGATTACCTTGCAGCCTTGTGTATTCAAGTTATGGGACTTTGTCAAGCATTCATGGAATCTTGTTTTATGCCTTATGTTTTCTTGGATTATTCTTCATAGCCTTGGTTTTGGGATCTTTACTTTTGCTTTTTAAGAACTATTTATTTCCTAATAAACTACAAAAGACTTCAACCTGTTTACAGTCTGGTGTGTTCAGCAAGGTGAAGCTAACCTGAGGTGCGACAACAAGACCCAAGCAGGGCTGTGAAGGATCTCTTGGATGTTCTTCATTCATGGATGCCCTATTTATTTATTTACAGTATTTATATTCCGCCCTTCTCACCCTGAAGGGGACTCAGGGCGGATTACAATGAACACATATATGGCAAACATTCAATGCCAACAGACAAACAACATACATTAGACAGACTCAGAGGCATTTTTAACATTTTTCCAGCTTCACGATTCCGGCCACAGGGGGAGCTGTTGCTTCACCGTCCAGTAGTGGCTGTACTTCCTCATTCCTTTCCTCGTGTTTTGCTGGCAGTTTTATGGTGTTGTAAATTAGCCTCCTGCATAAAGCGTCCCTAAATTTCCCTAATTGACAGATGCAACTGTCTTTCGGGGCTGCATAGGTCAACAGCAAGCCGGGGCTATTAATGGTTGGAGGCTTAACCCGACCCGGGCTTCGAACTCATGACCTCTCGGTCAGTAGTGATTTATAGCAGCTGGTTACTAGTCAGCTGCGCCACAGCCCGGCCCCTAGGTTGAAGCCAACTTGAGGGCACCAAATGAACATCACAAGTCCCTCCTACTGACCTGTCTTCCTGGAGCTCCTGGGGGTCCTGGTGGTCCGGGGGCCCCTGGCGGTCCCTGGAGAAGTGGGGAGAAAGCAGAGGAGACATTCAGAGAGCCACAATTGAATTCCTACAAGTGTGTTCAAGCCAAGGGGGGATGGAGGAGCCAAGGCTGCCACGCACAAAGGAGCAAGCATGCACATCCATGCCCACACACACCTGAGGGCCTGGCTGAGGCTGCCAGGAAGTCCCGATCCACAGTCCTGGAGCACCCTGCGGGTCCAAAATGGGGAGAGCTTTTAGCAAGGAGCCAAGCGGGACCCGGGTTGGTTGGTCGGTCCGGCTTCCAGAGCAGCAAAGGCGTGGAGCGGTTGAGCGGAGGGCGGGAGGGGCACACGGGCAGCTTGGGCCACCATCCAGCTTAGCAGTGAATCCTTGCCCCACAAAACAACACTGGGAGGGAAGCTGAAGGGCGGAACGACGCTTACCGGAAGGCCAACCATATTGGGGTCCGCCCGGGAACCAGGTTGGCAGCTGCATTCTCCAGAGTCTCCCTGAGAAGAAAAAAAAAGGTGGAGAGGAAAGACTGAGCATTGTGGAAGAAGCAGCAGCAAGATGACAATCCAGAACAAGATCCAGACAAAGACATTGATGAGAGCAGCCCCTAATGTTACCTTGGAATTCCTGTTTGTTTTTTATAGAACTTTTTTTGCAATGGATATAATAAATATCCATTTATCATCCATTTATCCATTTATCCATGGCCAAGCATCAGGTTAATAATAATAATAATAATAATAATAATAATAATAATAATAATAATAATAATAATAAAACTTTATTTATACCCCGCCACCATCTCCCCAACGGGGACTCGGGGCGGCTTACATGGGGCCATGCCCAGAACAATACAAAATAACAAAATATAAAAGCAACATATCACGACACAATTAAACAATACAATAAATAATAATATACATTACAAAATCAAAAAAGCAATAAAAACAAGGGCGGGCCTCATGAACATTAAGTTAAAACTCGGGGTGAGAAAGGGCACTAGAGTGGCAAATCTGTCATGGGTTTTGGTCTGAACTTTAAAGGAGCTATGGACCCATCCCTCAGTTTCTCTCAAAGGGGCAAATTGTGAGGACTGTGTCCAACGCATGATGAGGTGCCGTCTATATATTGCTGAGAGAAACTAACATCATAGAAAATCTTCCAAACCTGACCGTCAAATATATTAAGAGCTTTAAGTGAATTTAATTGACTCCAATGTTTAATTCTAATTTAATATTGACATGTTCTGGGTTTTATATTGTAGTTTTTTTCTGTTTGTTTGATGTTGTGAGCTGCTTTGTATCTCACTCAAGAGATACAAGCAAAATAATAATAATAATAATAATAATAATAATAATAATAATAATAATAATAATAATAATAGGGTTGTTGTATGTCTTTCGGGCTGTGTGGCCATGTTCCAGGAGTATTCTCTCCTGACGTTTCACCCACATCTATGGCAGGCATCCTCAGACGTTGTGAGGTATGGATAAACTAGATAAGGAAAGGAAAGAATATATATCTGTGGAGAGTCCAGGGTCTTTCCTTTCCTTACCTAGTTTATCCATACCTCACAACCTCTGCGGATGCCTGCCATAAATGTGGGCGAAACGTCAGGAGAGAATACTTCTGGAACATGGCCACACAGCCTGAAAGACATACAACAACCCTGTGATTCCGGCCATGAAAGCCTTCAACAACACAATAATAATAATAATAATAATAATAATAATAATAATAATAATAATAATAATAATCAAAGACTGGCAGAAACCAGTGCAGGTGGTCCCGTTGGTGATCGGCACACTGGGTGCCATGCCAAAAGATCTCAGCCGGCATTTGGAAACAATAGACATTGACAAAATTACGATCTGTCAACTGCAAAAGGCCACCCTACTGTGATCTGCGCACATCATCTGAAAATACATCACACAGTCCTAGACACTTGGGAAGTGTTCGACTTGTGATTTTGTGATACAAAATCCAGCATGTCTATCTTGTTTGCTGTGTCATACAATAAAATAATAATAATAATAATAATAATAATAATAATAATAATAGGAAGAAGACGAAGAGGAAGATGAAGAAGAAGACAATGACAATATTCCCAAACTTGGCATGGTTGAGAAAACAGAAACTCACCTTCTCACCCCTGGCTCCTTTTTCACCCTGGAGAGAAAGGTAAAAGAAGGTGAATCAATACAGAGTCTTATATCGATGAAAGATGAGACAATAAAACAGTTACCAGGTCTACCTTTGGCATCCAAATTGACCGAGCTATTTGAAGATCTGGACTTGTTTTTGCCAGAATAGGATTTTCAGAGTCGGAGATTCCCAGGAAATTCAACCAGGTGACCATTCAAGTCTCCTACGAGTTTCCAACTACAACTCCCTTCGAAACAAGCCAAACTGCAGCTTACCTACCATTAAACCATTGTTGCCAGGTGCTCCTGGGAGGCCTCTTGGACCTTCAGGACCCTGGAAGAGAAGATGAAGACAAAGTAGGATTTAGCAAAGGAAGCTTAACGTTGGGGCTTCAAGAGCCCCCAAGATATAAAGGAGAGGTTTCCACTTACTGGTGGGCCGGTGACACTGGCGCCTGCAGGTCCTATGGCACCTTTAGGACCTGGGGAGCCCTATATATAAAAACAAACATGGTTACAAAAACAAAGCTGAGAACATTCCTGATCGAACCAGGATGAGGAAAAAAGTCTCTAAGGATTCATCTACATTGCAGAGTTAGCTCTTCGTGAATTAAGCGGTTGCATCATTTTGGTTTTATCTATACGTGTCTAAGGAAAAAAGTAAGTTAGATCCGAAAGTCTGGAAAATATATCCATTCTTCCTCAACTTATCCATGGATTCAATATTTATGATTTGACAAAAAAAAATATTATTCCATGGAAATGTTTGTGAGCTTCTCTAGGTCCTTTAGTGAGATTCTACGGTGTGTTTCCAGCAACTTATAGGTGTTGCACCTCAGCACTGGTTCACCTTGCTCTCAACACACACACCACCACAGCAGATGTGGTTTTTTTCAGTTTATTGATAAATAAATAGCAAAATCTTAATAAAAAGCAGTAAAGAAAGCAGTAAGCCAATTACAAAGGCAATCTGCAGAATACAGTTCCAAGTCTCTAAAATAGCATATCAGTCCTGGAGAAACAAGGTAGCATGGGCTTCAAAATACAATCCAATCACAGAATCTAGGCAGGAACCGAAGTGAGGATCTATTTCCATGAGCAAGGCAAGAGTTAAGCTTCCAGAATCAACGTTGCTCTGTCTGAGATCTTCCTCTGTTTCACCCTTTTTAACCATGCTTACAAGCTAGAAAAGCATTCCTCTGACCTTTGTTTCCCACACGTTTATTAGCGATCCTCACAGAATGCCTGGGACCAACTCTTAACCTTAATCTTGTGCCTCTATCTAAGGAAGACTCCTCTGCCTTGCTGCCAGAGCCACCTGGACTTTGTTGATGTTCAAAATCCTGTGAAAGGTCACCCTTATCGCTAACTTCAGCTTCCCTGCTAGCCTGCGGCCTTTCTAACAATTCAGAGCCTTCAACATTTCCTTTGTCAGCCTGCATTTCTGACAATTCAGAATCTTCAACATTTACTTGATTAGCCTGCATTTCTGACATTTCAGAACCTTCAACATTTCCTTGGTCAACCCGCTGAAACCCAAATCCCCCTTCATCATCAGACTGAACCACAACAATAGGGTTCACTATTACCTATGGTTTTAGGGGTCCCCTTTGGATACAGGTTTGTCCCTTATTTCTACTTAGGATGGGAATGCCTGTTTGCATGAAGTTTCCTGTGATGTTTGCCAAGAAAGTCCTTAATCATGGTTGCACGCCATGTCTGTATAATTATCTATGCTTGCACTCCATATTCCCAGCCCCATTTAAGGGAGCAGTTTTGCTGCAGATCCAAATGAACTGTTGTGCATCGCAAATGCAATTGATTTACCGTAGCAATACCTTGAGCGACAAAGCCTCTGCATTTCTGCTGAATTCATAGTACAATAATATTCTGTTCACATGCCAGCTGTCTGCTTGGGTTCATTACAGAGCAACACTGGGAATGTGAGCTCCGTTTTGGGAAAATAACTCATGGATATTTGCAATGTTTGGGGTTTTCTTCCTTTTTTCATTCGACGGTATTTACAGGCCAACCTACGAGAAAGTTCTCAGAAGGGCTCGCGACGAGAAGTGCAACAATTGAAAAAATCAATAACCGTAAAAACTGCAATGAAGGGATAATGCTGCATAAAAACACAAGCTGGGGAAATTAAAAAACAGCTTAACACAGAGGCATGCTAAATGTTGTGGAAAATAAAAAAGAGTCTTAGTCTCATGCTCAAATAATCCTGATGTAGAACCAGCCAGCATGTTGTAGTGGCTTGAGTGTTGGATGTTGTTTAAACCACACAGGTTGACCTTGGGCATGTCACATTCTCTCAGCCTCAGAGGAAGGCAAAGGCAATCCCTTCCTCTGAACAACCCCTCCTGACCCATATATTAGTGGATGACAATATGAGACAGTTCTCATTGGCCTTAATACAATATCATTGTAACACAAAGCCCTTGGAGGCACCTTACATGGTCACTCCATACTTCATAGCAAGCTACCAGGATAGGAAAAGCAATTGGATAGCTCCCCATAGTGAGACATACATTGAATACAGATGCAATGAGACTTCTGGAAGAGCATGACTGATGTCAGAAGCAATGAGATGTCTTGGATTAAAGAAACAATATGATCTCCTGGATTACAGAAATGTGATTTCTGACATCACAGAAGCAATGCAACTTCTGGCATTATAGAAGCAATGTGATTTCTGGAATGTCAGAAGCAATGGGGCTTCTAAGATTACAGAAACAATACAACTTCTAGGACCATAGAAGTAATATGATTTCTGGGATTACAGAAGAAGTGTGACTTCCAAGATCTCAGAAGATACGGAACTATCAGAGCCGGCCCTAGGTAATTTTCAAGTGTAGGCGAACAGAATTTTGGCGCCCCCCCCCCCAAAACAACCACTGAAAAATAAAAGCATTGGATAAGCAAAAATGTTGGATAATAAGGAGGATTAAGGAAAAGCCTATTAAACATCAAATTACATTAAGATTTTACAAATTAAGCACCAAAACATCATGTTTTACAACAAAACAACAGAAAAAGCAGTCTTGACTGCACCCCTGTATGTTTTGCGCCCGAAGCGACCGCTTAATTCGCCTCATTGTTGGACCGGCTCTGGAAACTATGGAATGTCAAAAGCAAAATGACTAACATCTACACCAATATGTGACTTCAGGAGGACTCCTTCAGCTATTTATGGTGATGTCACCCATGTGTATGCAGCTATGCTGTGAAGCATGAGTTAGCTATGCTTTACCATAAATGTGGAGAGAAAGGAGTAAATGCTAATGCTGCAGTACCTGAAAAGGAACATCCACGTGTGCAAGGGAATATTTTGTGATTCCTGAAATCTCACTGGACCACCATTCTTCAAAAGAGTGAACTACCTCTTCCAGAAGTTCTAGGAGTGGCAACTCACCTTGGGGCATTTGTGGCATTTATAGCAAGTCACGTGAAAACCAGGGCAGAAAATGGGCTGCCAGACCCACCATGGTTTTACCCCACCCTTGCTCTAGGAACAGGATGGGAAGAGTACAGAAGAGGCACGTCCCACTGCTACAGTTAGCCCCGGAGTGCACTAATCATCTTTGAAAAAAATACACGGCATACGAAGGTGGAGAGATTCTATCACCTCCAGCATCCGCCCATTGCAATTCACAGGAAATGAATAAGAAATGAAAGCTGAAGCAATTGCAGTTGCTGGAGCCTCCGTGTCTCACCCACATCTATGGAAAATTAAGCGATCCAGATGCAAACGCTCACCTTGGCACCTTTTTCACCGGCATTTCCTGGGGGGCCTCGAGGTCCTGGAATTCCCTAGAGAAAGAGGAACAAAGCAGAAGAACAAATTGGTGGTATGAATAGACTCAGTGTCTGGGGAAACGAGGACGTTTTGATTGAAAGTTTCTAAGAACATTAGACAAGGTGGACCTGCATGCAGCTTAATGTCCTGGCCATTCATTTGGAAGGGCTCAAGACATTCCTACTTGGAGAGGGCATCTCCACATCAATGGCGTTCCTCATCAACATTTTTGAAGGTGTCCTCGATTGGAACGTTCCATAGGAATTGAAAGAACTTCCATGAGGATGTGTCCTATCAAGCCAATCCATGAGTCCAATGGTTCTCAGAAGGTGCTAAGTATTGGTTGAATTGAAAATGGAGAGCTAGTTTTTGGATTTATTTCTAGTAAGCCACCCCCATCCTTCCAATCCACTCCTTTCTGGATTGTGATCGGATTTTTGCACGATGGCTTCTTCCATACTATTCAGTCCACCTATGGAATCCTAGTGTTTGTGGTGAGAAACGAGAGCTCACTGGCTGAGAATATCCTTCCCAAAACTTCAAATGCTACAATTTCATAGGATGGAACCATGGCAGATAAAATGACATTGTAGTGCTCTAATTTTATAAGGCAACTAGCCACGCGTTGCTGTGGCGTTGTCCGGTGGTGTTGGTGAGAAATTGTTGAGGTAGTGGTGGTATTGAATGTCTGTTGTATGGTTGTCTTTATGTTTAGTATGCACACTGAAGTGGATTATATGGCAGTGTGGAGTCAAGATAATCCAGTTCAAAGCAGATAATATAAGATTCTAAATGGGTTATATAGCTGTGTGGAAGAGCCTTGAGCCTACACTGCCATATAATCCAGTTAAAATCTGATGATCTGTGGAAGAGGCCTAAGTGAGGCCTAACTGTGCCAGTCCCCTGGGCTGAGTAGGTTTCTAGGAGACCAAGTGGGTGGAGCTTAGCCTTCAAACTGGCAGCAATTGGATAAAAACTATTATTCCTCTCCCTGTAATTAGGACTTTATATTTCTTTTCTTTTTGTTGTATCAACCTAGAGCCATGAATGATGGGTTGTGTTGTCAAATTTTGAGGTTGGGGGTCCTGTAGTTTTGTTGTTTTGTCCACTGCCCTGATGCCATCACTCTTTTATATATATAGACAGGGCTCTAAGTGAATACCAGAATCTGGATCAAGCATCCTCTGAACAACTTAAAGACCTTCAAACAAATGGAGCTGAGCAAAGTGGGAGATACTTACATGGCTTCCTGGTGCCCCTTTCTCTCCTGGTTCTCCCTGAGTAACAGAAGAGAAACAGTTAAGTCTTATTCCAACTACAATACATAGCAAGGGCAAACATTGCTACATCCGAAAGAAATGGAAATACTCACATCTGGGCCTTGAATCCCTTTTCCAGGAGGACCTGGGTCTCCCTAGAAAAGAGCAAAAGAAAGGTTCATGGAAATTTGAGATGTTCTCCTGCAACCATGAAGGCCACACAGGTCATGGCTGTATTATGGCCATGTTTTTGGACCCTCATCTTAGACAATGACCCCAACATACTTGCAGCCCTTTCAAGCCGGGAGGTCCTTGAATTCCTGGAAGTCCTGGTTTTCCCTGTGGATGGAAAGGAACATGTAGAAGAATTAGGACAGATCATAAAATCCACCTCCACATTCACCATAAACACTGAAGATGAAGACCAGATGAAAAATCCATCCATCCATCCATCAATCCATTACTGTTCTACCTTTGATCATAAGATTCCAAGTTGGTGTATAATAGCAACACTTTAAAACTGCATGATTTGGATTTGGGATGGGGTAGAGTCTTAATGTTTAATGCTTTCAACTACACAAATTATTTAATTGGTGTTTAATTGTTATATTTATATTTTAATTCATTTGCATTATTTTGTATTATTTTGTTAGATGCCTTGAGTCCTTACAAATAAGGAGAAAGGCAGGATAATAAATAAAGTAAACAATAAATTAATAAATCACTTCCTGGCTCGAACCAAAAGTAAGTTAGACAAGATAAAGAAGGTACTAAACAAAACAGCAACTAAGACAACTTCTGAAGAACTTCCTGAAGACCCCATTCTTGGGTGAAGTTTTCCTTCAAGTACTGAGGCCCCAATTAAAAAAAAACCAATTTAATACAAAAATGAAAAATATAATTAAAGCACAATTCTGTATTTTTTAAAAATAAAAACAAGTTATAAATAGTTTAAACAGTTATGGGTTTAAATGTGGTCACCAGCATCTTGAATTCAGACCATAAGTCTTTCTGGTGACTATTAAGTGGTCTCTTAGACAAAATTCAAGTACAGTAGAGTCTCACTTATCCAACACTCACTTATCCAACATTCTGGATTATCCAACGCATTTTTGTAGTCAATGTTTTCAATATATCGTGATATTTTGGTGCTAAATTCATAAATACAGTAATTACTACATAGCATTACTGCATATTGAACTCCTTTTTCTGTCAAATTTGTTGTATAACATGATGTTTTGATGCTTAATTTGTTAATCATAACCTAATTTGATGTTTAATAGACTTTTCCTTAATCGCTCCTTATTATCCAACATATTCACTTATCCAATGTTCTGCCGGCCCGCTTACGTTGGATAAGCGAGACTCTACTGTAGTATCTTTTCCTCTGCAAATTCAGTTTCAGTTCATGCTTACATCTCAGCTAGAAAGCTAGGGAGCCAAAACCGATGATCTCATGAACTGAATTTAGGGCGGTCTCATATTTTTGAATCCCCAAACCTGATTTTTGTCAATTAAGTCTGGAATTCAAGTTGCAATTCATTTAGATTTGTGTGGATTTTAAAAATGATTTTTTTTGGCCATTCTGAGATCTAACTTTGTGCTCCAAAAAGGATTTTTGCTACAACGGCTACAATAGCAAAAAATGAAATAAAATACACTGGCCTTGTATTGCCCAAAGCCATGAAAAGCTATTTGCACTCCAGCTGTCATTGAAAATGAAAGATTTTAGCATGCTGTACCCTAATCTCTAAAGCGTTTACCGAGGAAAACACAATGACACCACCTGTATAAATCATAAATTCTTGCATAAACATCCTTTCGTTTCCATAATCCCTTCTAAACCTGTGAGTTGTAGACAGAAACAATGCCCAGTGAAGGACATTTTAAATTTCAAACCCAACTCCTCTAAAGACCGAAAAAAAATGTAGTCAACTTGTTCCTTTTTTCCTATTGTTTTATCAGACATGGTGCTTTCAAGTGTCTTCAATAGGATGTAAATCATTGCTTATTTCCTTCTAGCATGAAAGAAGAGATAGTTTCTAAAGCTTTCGCTGTATGGGGGAAAAGTATGCAAAGTTTGTACGTTTTCCCAGAACTTTTCGTGCTTTGAGACTTTTTGTGTGAAATTTTTTTTAAAAAAAATGTATTGTGTATACCAAAAAAATCAGCTGACTGGTCTTTCTTGAAACAATATTTTAAATAAGAGAAGATGAAATCCAGATTCCCAACAATAAAGATAACATGAGTATTTGGGCGGAGGTATTTTGTTTTGAAGAAAAGAAATGTACATTTCTATATAAATATAGGGACACTCTCTTTTTTCCCCCCAAACCTCGATGTAAAAGATCGGAAGTTGACAACTCCCCCCCTTTTTTTCCCCTCTTCTCTTCATATTATTTCCTTGCTATTTTCCTACTTTTCTTTATCAATATGTTCTCCCACTTTCTATGTAAAGAAAAATACGTGCAGATTTGTAGTTATACATGTAAAAGTGTTCTGGTTTTTTTTCCTATATTTTTTTTAATATTTATTATTTGTTTTCTTTTTTAAACTGTACTACACTAATTTTAATAAAAATGAATTTTTTTAAAAAAATGTATTGTGTAAAAAAACCTCTCTTTTGATACAGAAGGCAATGAATTTCTGATTTTTTTTCAATTTTCTATATAAAAACATGCATTTTATTTATTATTTATTTTATTTATTTACAACATTTATATCCCGCCCTTCTCACCCGAAGGGACTCAGGGCAGCGTACAAATTGGCAACAATTCAATGCCTACACATAATTAAAACAGCAATGAAAATCCAATAAAACAATTAAAACAATATAAAAATTATTTTTATGCAAAGTTCCAAGGTTTTGGTGACAATTGTCCCCTTTCCATTCCAAAAGTTCCAGAAAAATTGTACATCAATCTGATATTGAAGACAACGTATTTCTGCAAAATATTCCCCCTTTTCTGTACAAAATATTAATTTTTGTGCAAAATTCCAAGGCTTTCAGTGAAAATTATACTCCTCCCTCCCCAAAGTTCTCAGTTAAAGAATAAATGTACATCAATCAGATATTTTCTTGATAAGGTTTAGGTCGTAGTCGTTCTCATCACAGCGGTATATATTATTGAAAATCCCATGTGTGTCTCCACATCACAGCCATGAAAAGTAAAAAATAAAGTCATTTTTAAAAACCAATATTTTCAGGAGGTGGAAATTCTGAGCTCTTGGTTAACAAAGTCCACATCCTTTGTGTGTGCGCATGAATTAAATTTCCGGACACACACCGAGAAGAAGGCTTGGGTATCTCTTGATGTTAACAGTATGAGTTAGACTGTGTTTGGCACGAAGGCCGGAGAACGGCGTTCAGTTGCGAGAACAAAGCTCCGGCGTTGTCATTGTTAGTTATCTCACCAAACCACCCCTTTAGATCCCCAAACTTAAGAAGCGTCGAGTGCGGCTTCCTTTGCGGCTTTGAAGTCGACAACAAAGGTGACTCGTCTTTCTCGAACCGCGGCCTGGCGGTCCGAACGCACAAAAACATGTTAATGATGTGACATTCTCCCGCTTAGCAGAGACGGTCACCTTTATTCAAGGGAGGCTCTTTGTGGAAGTGTTGCAATATGTAAATCAAACCGGTTAATTAAAAGAATAAAAACCAGACAGTTAACACCGTGTCATCAAATAAATTTGACTGGCGGCAGGCTCCTGGAGGATAAAAAAGAAGCACTTCTTTCAACAATGCATAATTAACTTATGAATATCGTTACCGCGAGTTCGAGCGGCGGCCGGCTGGTGTTATCTCCGAGGATTAGATCACTTTGCAGGAAGAGAGCTCGGTGATGCCATTAGCCATGATAGCTAGAGGGCATCTCCATGTTCAGAGGGCACCAGATCGGGGAGGAACAAAACAATACAGCTTGTGAAACCCACCAGAAAACTTACTCTTTCATCTGAGATGACTGAATGAAGTCCTCCTCTCAGTGTTGGATGGTGGCTTCCATGCCAAGAGGGCAGCAAATCCACGTCAGTTTTTGAATGGCTGCAAAGGATCTCTCCATGGTGCTGAAGCTAGTGTGGCGCTAGAGTTCAGCACCATGGATAGCTCAACGAAGGCTTAGAATAGTGGTATTTATTTAATCGGCAGCCAGAATGCTTGAACATTGACCACACTGCCCTATACGGCTCGGGCCCTGCCTATCTTCGTGATCACATCTCCCTCTATGAACCCGTGCGGGCCTTGAGATAGAATCATAGAATCATAGAATAGTAGAGTTGGAAGAGACCTCATGGGCCATCCAGTCCAACCCCCTGCCAAGAAGCAGGAAATCACATTCAAAGCACCCCCGACAGATGGCCATCCAGCCTCTGCTTAAAAGCCTCCAAAGAAGGAGCCTCCACCACAGTCCGGGGGAGAGAGTTCCACTGCTGAACAGCCCTCACAGTGAGGAAGTTCTTCCTGATGTTCAGGTGGAATCTCCTTTCCTGTAGTTTGAAGCCATTGTTCCGTGTCCTAGTCTCCAGGGCAGCAGAAAACAAGCTTGCTCCCTCCTCCCTATGACTTCCCTTCACGTATTTGTACATGGCTATCATGTCTCCTCTCAGCCTTCTCTTCTGCAGGCTAAACATGCCCAGCTCTTTAAGCCGCTCCTCATAGGGCTTGTTCTCTAGACCCTTAATCATTTTAGTCGCCCTCCTCTGGACGCTTTCCAGCTTGTCAACATCTCCCTTCAACTGCAGTGCCCAGAATTGGACACAGTGTGATTCCAGGTGTGGTCTGACCAAGGCAGAATAGAGGGGAGCAGGACTTCCCTGGATCTAGATGCTATACCCCTATTGATGCAGGCCAGAATCCCGTTGGCTTTTTTAGCAGCCGCATCACATTGCTGGCTCATGTTTAACTTGTTGTCCACAAGGACTCCAAGATCTTTTTCACATGTACTGTTGTCTAGCCAGGCGTCCCCCATTCTGTATCTCTGCATTCCATTTTTTATGCCGAAGTATCTTGCATTTGTCCCTGTTGAACTTGATTTTGTGAGTTTCGGCCCATCTCTCTAGTCTGTCAAGATCGTTTTGAATTCTGCTCCTGTCTTCTGGAGTGTTAGCTATCCCTCCCAGTTTTGTGTCGTCTGCAAACTTGATGATCGTGCCTTCTAACCCATCATCTAAGTCATTAATAAAGATATTGAACAGAATCGGGCCCAGGACGGAACCCTGCAGCACTCCACTCGTGACTTCTTTGCAAGATCTGCCGGGGAGGCCCTCCTTTTGCTCCCACCACCATCCTAAGCGGAACTGGTGGGGACAAGGGAGCGGTATTATTATTTATTATTAGGTGCCGGCAAGTTGAAGTTCAAAAGCAATCAAAGATACAGTTGGCCCTCCATATTTGTGGTTTGAACTTTTGTGAATTGCTGTGAGTCTTTTGGGCTGTATGGCCATTTTCCAGAAGCTTTCTCTCCTGACGTTCCACCCACATCTGTGGCAGGCGTCCTCAGAGGTGTGAGGATGTGATTACTGGCAGATTTGGTTAATAGGTCTCACTGCAAGTAATACTGGAGTCATATAGAGTCACACTGGAAAATCTGAAGATTCCTAAAGAGAATCCATCTTATGAGATTAAATGGTCACTATCCGCTGAAAGTCGACCATAGGGTCACTTTGAAGGACCTAGAGAGTCCTAGAGAGGTATTCTTTCAAGTAAAACAAAATACAGTAGAGTCTCACTTAACCAACACTCAATTATCCAACGTTCTGGATTATCCAACCCATTTTTGTAGTCAATGTTTTCAATATATCATGATATTTTGGTGCTAAATTCGTAAATACAGTAATTACTACATAGCATTAATGTGTAATGAACTAATTTCTCTGTCAAATTTGTTGTATAATATGATGTTTTGGTGCTTAATTTGTAAACTCATAACCTATTTTGATGTTTAATAGGCTCTTTCTTAATCTCTCCTTATTATCCAACATATTCACTTATCCAACATTCTGCCGGCCAGTTTATGTTGGATAAGTGAGACTCTACTGTACCTGTTTTCCAACTTGCATAGGGCTCCTGTGTCTCTAATCGTCGTGAAAGAAGATATAATTTGCCTGTAATATTCTTAAACTAGGGATGTCCATGTTTCAAGTTTCAGCTGAATATTATTTACTTTTTTCGTTAGTGACAGCATGGTATTTTACTCAGACGACGTGACAGATTTTGTTGTTGATTGTCTTCATTTTTTCTGCTTATAATACTATTTAAAAATAGTATTATACAAATGTACAGGCATCAGTATCTGATTCTAGGGCTGGAAACATGTGTCTGGTTCCAAAGATGCCTCTTTCCATATATTGCACATCGTGAAATACTCCATTTTTTTCCACGCACAAAATGGAAAGTGATGGTACTCAAGTAGAGTATCACACCAACAATTTGAATTCAAAATTCAGGTGCAAAGATATACCAGGTCAATCTAGGAGGATGGATTTCTTCAAGACATGCAAAGTGACTTACAGGTTTGCCGGGCTGCCCCACACCTGGAAGTCCACGATCTCCTTTAGGGCCAGGTTTTCCTGGGATGGCAATGGCACCAGATGAGTCTCCGGTAAGGATGGGGCAGGAGTCGCAAGCTTCTCCCTTTAGGATGGAAAAGATGAGAGCAGGTAGAGCAAGGCCTCAGGAAAACAGGAGCAAAGTTTGACATAATATCATCCCTTATCCCTTACAATGATGTTCTATTATGCAATGGTTTGGCTGTATCTGGAAATGTATGTCCTCATTGCAAGGGATGATAACAGAAGCAGAATAGATCTCTACAGTGACTTACGGACCTACTGCCAGGACTCTACCCTTGGAAGACAATCATACTCCACCAGGAGTGATAGCCTATGATAATAATGTACGAGGGCTGAATGAAAAGTTATGCTTCCACCTTCGTTACTTGGGTTTGGATGGGAATATTTTAATAAATCAAACGCAGAAATAATCCTTAGAACATGCTCTTTAACTACCACTATTCACTTTTCCACACAATCACCAGACAATTGGATACATTTCTGCTAACAATGAACACGTTTTCTGAAGCTGTCATGGAAGAATTCGACACTCTGTTTCTGCAACCGGCATTTCACAGGACCCATCGTGCATAGATCTTCCGATAGCCAAGCAAAGCAATAATGTGACCCACATGTTCTTGTGAAATGCCGATCATGCTTGAGATTTCTCCCTGAGTGATACGACGATTGTCCTGAATCAATTTGTCCACCTTTTACTTGTGAAACTCGGTGGTTGCTATCACAGGACGTCCAACTCTTTGTCACGCAAGTCAGATGTTCCCACCTCAACATCTTTAAATTTACTCACCCAACGATGCACAGGACTCACATCAACACAATCACCATAAACAGCTTGCATTCTCCTTCTGGGGTCAAGAATTCAATGATTGCACATTGCTTAAGTTGCATTGGCCAACCGTCTGTGCAGGGTTCCATACTCCGCACTTTAACGACACAACCATTCAATGCTAAGGCTTCCCGCCAAATAGAACTGCAGAGGAGAGTCTACTGAATAAGCCAGTACCTGCAACATACCAGTACTGCCAACTGTGGAGGAGTTATGAAGGTGGAGGCATTACTTTTCATTCAACCCTTGTATTTATTTAATTATCTTATTATGCACATAGCCAAAGTAGATTGTTTAGAGTCCTTGGTAGTCATCCCATGGGTAGTTAGAGTCAACGGATCAATTGCTACTCACCTTTTCGCCTTTGGCTCCAGATGGTCCCCTGACACCAGGTTCTCCAGAAAGACCCGGAAAACCTGATGTACCTGGTGTTCCGGGATCACCTGGGTTTCCTGCATCACCCTAAAAAGAAGTAGAACACTTGCATGGAGAAATGGAGTATCTCAACAACAGTTGATGGACCACAATTGGACTTATGGTAGATTGAAGGGTGTAAAATAGTAATTTTATTTTATTGCAATGATGGATACCTGCTCACCATCGTTGGAAACCTCACAACCCCTGTCATAAATGTGGATGAAACGTCAGGAGAGAATGCTTCTGGAACATGGCCATACAGCACGGGAAACTGACAGCAACCCAGATACCTGCTGCGTTGTTGGGGCCGGGCTGTGGCGCAGGCTGGTGAGCAGCCTGGTGCAATAAATCACTCTGACCATGAAGTCATGAATTCGAGGACAGCCTGTGGTGGGGTGAGCACCCGTCAATTAAAAAATAAAAAATAGCCCCTGCTCATTGCTGACCTAGCAACCCGAAATATAATTGCATCTATCAAGTAAGAAATAAGGTACCACTTATAAAGTGGGGAGGCAAATTTAACTAATTTACGACGTTGGAATGAGGAAGTGCCGTCACAGTGGATGATGAAGCGGCTGCTCCCGCCTGTGGCCAGAATCGGACATCCCCTCAGGAGAAGGTTAAATTGCCTCTGCGTCTGTCTCTGTCTTGGTTCTATGTGTATATGGGCATTGAATGTTTGCCCTATATGTACATAATGTGATCCGCCCTGAGTCCCCTTTGGGGTGAGAAGGGCGGAATATAAATACTGTAAATAAATAAATAAATAAATAAATAAATAAATAAATAAATAAATAAATAAATAAAATGTATACCTCCATAAACTACCATGTTTTTAGGGATGGCTCCTTTGGTGCATCTACACTGTAGAATTAATCCAGCTTAACATCATTTTAACTGCCCTGGCTCAATACTATGGAATGATAGGAATTGTAGTTTGGTGAAGCACCGCCTCTGTTTGGCAGAAAAGACTAAGGATCTTGTAAAACTACAACTCCCAGGATTCCATAGTCATGGCAGTAAAAGTGTTGTCCAACTGCATTTGTTCTACATTCCAGAAATCTATCTATCTATATAAAACGGTAATGAAATTTCGGCCTAGGACAAAACAGCAAAACTACACATCCCAGAAACCCTAAACTTGGCAGCACAACCCCTCATCCATGCCTCTATGTTCATACAACAAAAAGAAAAGAAAAATAAAGTCCTAATTAGAGGGAGAGGAATAATTGTTTTTTTCCAATTGCTACCAGTTAGAAGGCTAAACTCCACCCACTTGGTCTCCAAGCAACCCACTCAGCCCAGGGGAAGGCAGAGTTAGGCCTCAGGCCTCTTCCACACTGCCTATAAAATACAGATTATCTGATTTTAACTGGATTATATGGCAGTGTAGACTCAAGACCCTTCCACACAGCTATATAACCCATTTATAATGGACTTAATGTCAGGGGAAAACCTTTACCCTCTACCTTAACTACCACCAATTCTTCAATCCTTTATTTCCCATAGCACCAGACTTCGCCACAGCAACGCGTGGCCGGGCACAGCTAGTGGTTTATAAATCTTATTTTCCAATTCGCTTATTCTGATTCTTCTTACGTTTTTAATAGGTGTGGTTAGAGAAGTGCAAAGAGCTTCTAGCACTTAAAACCCAAAGAACATTGCACTGGGTTCCAAATTATATCATCGTAGCCAAATGGGCATTATTAACCATATGATTTATAGACTTAATGAACGCGGTTTGGGTATATGTTTGCAAACCGCTAAGTATGTTTCTGTAATTTTTAATCAAACGGCCATATAAACGCGCGGTTTCCTCTCCAATCCCTGTCTAATTACTCCATTATAGCTTATTTTCCCCCAATTGTATTGGGTCAATAAAATTAGCATGTTTTTGTTGGTTGGCATGAAAATATTTGCAGACGGATTTTCTGAGCCTCCGATTTGACTCGCTGTGCAAAGCAGCCGTATGTTTCCAGTATCACAGCGGGGGTCGTGAATCCGCTCTGGGTTTTACTCTGAACTTTAAAGGACTGAAAGAATTAGCAATGGTTTATGGGTCTCATTTTAAAAAAGGAATTGGAATATCATCATCATCGTTCAGATTTTTTTTTTTGGAACAGCTGTTCTCCAGACTACAACTTGGATTGGATTTGCCCAACGTAGGGTCATTTGAGGCCGATGAAAATGCTTGATCTCATGCGTAACCTATGGAACCAACCCAGTCTTTTTCCTTTTCCTCCGTCATTTATATCCAATATTTCATTCAAAAATAGAAATCCAGTCTCTTTATTCAAGAAAAACAAATATAATACATTGAGCATTCCTAATCTAGAATCAGAAATATTCCAAAATCCAAACACTTCTACAAAAGTGGCTACGATAGTGACACCTTTGGGTTGCTGTGAGTTTTCTGGGCTATATGGCCATGTTCTGGAAGCATTCTCTCCTGATGTTTCACCCACATCTATGGCAGAGGTCTGTTGGAAACTAGACAAGTAGGGTTTATATATCTGTGGACAGTCCAAGGTAAGAGAAAGAACTCTTGTCTGTTTGAATCAAGTGACACCTTTGCTTTCTCATGATCCTTCAATGTACTCAAAATGTGTTTTATGGACAACATTATTCACAAATAGTGCCTATAAATTCACCTTAGGCATGTAAACTCGGCCTATGCTATGAACATGTTTTTTGTGTGTCAGGAACGACTTCAGAAACTGCAGTCACTTCTGGAGTGAGAGAATTGACTGTCTGCGAGGACGTTGCCAAGAGGACACCCGGATATTTTGATGTTTTTACCATCCTTGTGGGAGGCTTCTCTCATGTCTCCGCATGGAGCTGGAGTGCACCCTTCTCGGGTTGGATTTGAACCAGCAACAACCTTCAAGTCATCAGTCCTGCCGGCACAAGGGTTTTACCTACTGTGCTACCGGGACCTCCAGCATAAGGTGCAGTAAAGGTTTTCCCTTGACATTAAGTCTAGTCGAGTCCAACTCTCGGGGTTGGTGCTCATCTCCATTTCTAAGCCGAAGAGTCGGCATTGTCCATAGACACCTCCAAGGTCATGTGGCCCGCATGACTCCATGGAGCACTGTTACGTTCCTGTCAGAGCAGTACCTATTGATCTACTCACATTTGCATGTTTTCGAACTGCTAGGTTGGCAGAAGCTGGGGCTATCAATGGGAGCTCACCTCATCCTGTGGATTGGAACCGCCGACCTTCCAGTCAGCAAGTTCTTCAGCTCGGCGATTTAACTTTCTGCACCACCTCGGCCCCTTAGCATTAGGTGTAGATCAATAATAAATGGATTTCGTGTTTACAACTGGATCCTGTCTCCAAGATATTTCATTACGTACATGTATGCAAGTTAGTGTATTCCAAAATTCAACATATTCCTGGTCCCAATCATTTCAGACAAAGGGGGACCCAACTTGTACAAGGTACTGATGTTGAAAGGCCTGGGCTGTGGCGCAAGCTGGTGAGCAGCCAGCTGCAGCCAGCTGAGACCAATCACTCTGACCAAGAGTCATGAGTTCGAGGCCAGCTCGGAGCCTGTGTTTGTCTTTGTCTTTGTTCTATGTCAAGGCATTGATTGTTTGCCTTATATGTGTAATGTGATCTGCCCTGAGTCCCCTTCGGGGTGAGAAGGGCGGAATATAAATACTGCAAATAAATAAATAAATAAAACTTTTAACAACATATGTCTTTGAGATTATACAACTGCCAATATTTTCTTACCTTCTGCCCTTTCATTCCAAATTCTCCAGGTTTCCCCTAAAAAACAAAGAAGGGAAAAGAAGGCTGTTAGGAATTGTGGGAGTTGAAGTCCAAAACACCTGGAGGGCCAAAGTTTGCCCATGCCTGATCTACACTATAGAATTAATGCAGTTTGAGATTACATGAACTGACATTGCACAATTCTGGAAGTTGCAGTTTGGTGAGACACCATCACTCTTAGGCAGAGAAGGTCTACTTAACCTACAACTCCCAAGATTACATAGCTTTGACCAGGGCAGTCAAAGTGGCACCAAACTGCATGAATCCTGCAGTGTAGATGTAATCCAAGTTTCCAAACGAAGCACAGCAACACTCACCGGTTTTCCTGGAAGTCCAACACCAGGAGGACCTTGTTCGCCTCTCTCCCCGGGAGGCCCTGGGATGGCGATGGTGGGCTTCTCGCTTTCTAGATAAGCACTGGAGCATTCTCTGCAAGGCTCTCCCTGCAAGGAGTGACAAAAAGGTAATTAGGGCTGTAACTCCTTGCTTATCTCAGTGAGGAATGTTAGCCATTTTCTTCTACCGGCAAGAAAGTCTTCCTAAGCTATTGTCATGATCTCCAATCTTGGACATCTCTGGTCGGCTGACAAAGAACAGATGCCAGCCATAAAACGGGCCAGCCATAAAACCTCAATTACCCTCTGGTATGTGAGAGCCCCTATATAAATGGGCCAAAGAGAAGGTTCTGGTATTCTGTGCAATAAAACCTGTTGGAATCTACCAGCGTGTGTCGTGGTGCTTTTTCTGGTGGAAGACTGACCCACAGCACAACTGGAAGAAGAGAACCTTACAATCCATAAAACCTCAGTTACCCTCTGGAATGTCAGAGCCCCTATATAAATGGGCCAAAGAGAAGGTTCTGGTATTCTGTACAATAAAACCTGTTGGAATCTACCAGCGTGTGTCGTGGTGCTTTTTCTGGTGGAAGACTGATCCACAGCACATCTGGGAGAAGAGAACCTGACAATTTTTACAGCTTTTGAAGCATTTTCACAGTACAGTTGTGGTGGGGTGAAGCAGACAAAACTTACATTGTGTTAAATTTATTGTAATTGTTTATTATATTGTTTTATATGTATTTGTTGTGGGTTGCCTTGAGCCCCTATACTGGTTAATAGATGGGAGAAAAATAAAGTAAATAATAATAATAGTAACAACAACAACAACAACAACAACAACAACAACAATCCACACCACACTGCCACATCTTTCTGCTGTATCGCTCACCTTCTCGCCTTTGGTTCCAGAGTTCCCACTGTCTCCTTTGTCCCCACGGAATCCCTAGAAAGAAAGGAAGAGCTGACACACAGTTTTGAGAATAAATGTGCAATGGCATTAAATGGCTCAAAAATGATTTCAAATTCTTTTGCTGCAGTACTTTGAGTACTGAGATACGGAATGGCTTCTGCGGTTAGAGTTAAATATAAAGAACTGTAAAGATTTATACTAGTTAAATCCAAAGGGATTCGCATTAAATTCCAAATTAAATTCCAATGCATTAAATTCCAAATTAAATAAACTGACAAATAATCAATTTTTCTTTAAAGGGTAGTTAACCCATTGCTCCACGATGGCGCAATGGGTTAAACCCTTGTGCCATCAGGACAGCTGACTTGAAGGTTGCAAGTTCAAATCCAACCCAGGGAGAGCGTGGATGAGCTCCCTCTGTCAGCTCCAGCTCATTATGCGGGGATATGAGAGAACGTAAAGGTAAAGGTCCAGCAAGGTAAAGGTAAAGGTAAAGGATTTCCTCTGACATTAAGTCTAGTTGTGTCCAACTCGTGTCCGACTCTAAGCCAAAGAATCGGCATTGTCCATAGACACCTCCAAAGTCATGTGGCTGGCATGACTGCATGGAGTGCCGTTACCTTCCCGCTAGAACAGTACCTATTGATCTACTCACATTTGCATGTTTTTGAACTGCTGGGTTGGCAGAAGCTGGGTCTAACAGCGGGAGCTCACCCTGCTCTCCTGGATTCGAACTGCCGACCTTTTAGTCAGCAAATTCAGCAGTTCGGTGGTTTAACCTGCTGCACCACCAGACATGAAAGGTTGCATGTCTTTCAGTCCTATTCCACACCTCCCCACATTCCTATACTCACAGGCTTGCCCATGGGTCCTATAGGTCCAGTATCACCCTAAAAAAACAAAGAAAGTGTGGGTCATTGGAGGAAAAAGAGTGGTTCAAATAGTGCTTCGGTTCCAGAGCAGTCTGGAGAAAACATAGTCACGAAATCCTAATGTTGGTAGTATTCTCGTGATAGCAATCCCGGATGAGTTCCATTGTTAGAGTCTTGGATTCAACATTTTTCTTACTTTTTCGCCTTTGGTTCCAGCCAGTCCCGGAGGTCCAGCTTTGCCCTGAAAAAGAAGAAAGAATCAACTCAGTGAAAGGGCTGGAAAAACAGTCTGGCGACGGGAAAAAATACAAGTTGC
Source organism: Anolis carolinensis (assembly GCF_035594765.1). Taxonomy (NCBI): domain Eukaryota; kingdom Metazoa; phylum Chordata; class Lepidosauria; order Squamata; family Anolidae; genus Anolis; species Anolis carolinensis. The sequence continues at coordinate 21,565,845 of NW_026943821.1, read as the reverse complement.
ATCAAGAGGAGAGTAGCGTCAAGATCGAGAGAAGGAACTGCTCTCCTGGGAAGCATCTGAATGCAGATTGATGCCACTTGAACTGCCATGTCTCAAAGCTTTGCAATGAAGGGAGTTGTAGTTTTACAAGGTCTCTAACCTTCTCTAGTGTCCCACGAAAGGGCAACCCCCAGGATTGCATAGCTTTGAGCCATGGCAATTAAAGTGGTGTCAAACTGCATTCACTCTACAGTATTAAGTGGCTGAGGGGGAAAAAAGGAAAGGACACGAGGCTGTTAGGAATTGTGGGAGTTGAAGTCCAAAGCACCTGGAGGACGCAACTTTGCCCATGCCTGGTATAAATGCTCCTCATGAGGACTAGAAGCACTCGTGTCCCCTTGTGTATTCTAATATTATTATTATTATTATTATTATTATTATTATTATTATTATTATTATTAATTGCCCAGGAGCAAGCCATCAGAACAAAGGCAATTAAGGCCAAGATCGAAAAATCAGCTAATGACCCAAAATGCAGACTGTGCAAGGAAGCTGATGAAACCATTGATCATATCCTTAGCTGCTGTAAGAAAATCGCACAGACAGACTACAAACAGAGGCACAACTATGTGGCCCAAATGATTCATTGGAACTTATGCCTCAAGTACCGCCTCCCAGCAGTAAAGAACTGGTGGGATCACAAACCTGCAAAAGTATTGGAAAATGAACATGCAAAGATACTGTGGGACTTCCGAATTCAGACTGACAAAGTTCTGGAACACAACACACCAGACATCACAGTTGTGGAAAGGAAAAAGGTTTGGATCATTGATGTTGCCATCCCAGGTGACAGTCGCATTGACGAAAAACAACTGGAAAAACTCAGCTGCTATCAGGACCTCAAGATTGAACTTCAAAGACTCTGGAAGAAACCAGGGCAGGTGGTCCCGGTGGTGATGGGCACATTGGGTGCTGTGCCAAAAGATCTCAGCCAGCATTTGGAAACAATAGACATTGACAAAATTACGATCTGTCAACTGCAAAAGGCCACCCTGCTGGGATCTGCGCGCATCATCCGAAAATACATCACACAGTCCTAGACACTTGGGAAGTGTTTGACTTGTGATTTTGTGATATGAAATCCAGCATGTCTATCTTGTTTGCTGTGTCATAAAATAATAATAATAATAATAATAATAATAATGATAATAATAATAATAATAATAATGATAATAATAATAATAATAATAATAATAATAATAATAATAATGATGATAATAATAATACTTTATTGATATTCCGCCCTATCTCCCCAAGGGGACTCAGGACGGATCACAGTACACATACACGTTGTAATACCTCCCCAGCAATTTGCGGTACCTATTTCTCTACTTGAAACTTATAAGCTGTTTTCGAACTGCTTAGGTAAACAGTGAGCTGGGCTTGACGGTCGAGTGCTCACCCCGACCGGTCTTTGAACTGACCACTTTTCAGTTGATAGATCATCCGCTCTGCTATTCTTACCCAAAAGCAATAAAAAAGCAAAAGCAAAAGTGCTCTCTATACTTACAGGAAGTCCAGGAATTCCAGTCCCTGGAGCGCCAGGTTCTCCTTTGGGTCCTCCTTTCCCTGGAGATTGCAGTGACGATGCTGCGAGGTTGCACGAGAGACAGCCTTCACCCTGGAAGAAGAGATCGGAATGTTTTTAGGGCTTATTAGTATCAGGAGGAAACAAAATTTGATTTTTGCACGGAATAGTAGCCATTAGCAACAAAGAATGACAAAAAATACAACTACGCAGTTTAAGTCAGACTGCGAGAGGCATAAAAAAGTTAAAAGGGATGAGAGCATAAACTCAGGTTTAGAGTTATTATGACTATTGATTCATTTATATAGATAGTATGATTGGGATTTGGAGTGGTTGTGTAGTTATTAATGTATTTTAATATTTCTGTGTGTAATGGTTTAATGCAGGCATGGGCAAACTTGGGCCCTCCAGGTGTTTTGGTCTTCAACTCCCACAATTCCTAACAACCTACCTATGCCAGTTGAATGACACAATGGGTTGAATTATTTTTAAAATTCTTTTATCCCCTATTTTTAATGCATTTACATTGTTTTAATTTGCATTATATCATATTCAATGTTGGGAAGAAAGGCAGGATAAAAATATAATCCTAATAATAATAATAATAATAATAATAATAATAATAATAATTGCATTATATCATATTCAATGTTGGGAAGAAAGTCAGGATAAAAATATAAACCAAATTAATAATAATAATAATAATAATAATAATAATAATAATAATAATAATAATAATAATAATAGCATTATATCACATTCAATGTTGGGAAGAAAGGCAGGATAAAAATATAAACCAAATAAATAAATAATAATAATAATAATAATAATAATAATAATAATAGCATTATATCACATTCAGTGTTGGGAAGTAAGGCAGGATAAAAATATAAACCAAATAAATAATAATAATAATAATAATAATAATAATAATAATAATAATAATAATTGCATTATATCATATTCAATGTTGGGAAGAAAGGCAGGATAAAAATATAAATCTAATAATAATAATAATAATAATAATAATAATAATAATAATAATAATAATAATAATAATAATAGCATTATATCATATTCAATGTTGGGAAGAAAGGCAGGATAAAATATAAATCAAATAATAATAATAATAATAATAATAATAATTGCATTATATCATATTCAATGTTGGGAAGAAAGGCAGGATAAAAATATAAATCAAATAATAATAATAATAATTCCATTATACCATATTCAATGTTGGGAAGAAAGGCAGGATAAAAATATAAACCAAATAAATTATTATTGTTATTATTATTATATTTTTATATCACTTTGGGTGCCTTAATATAGGTGAAGTTTTTGCATTTATGAAGAAATTGTGTAGAACTTTGGACTTTTTATTGTCTCGGACAAAACTAAATCATTCCAACATTTTCCTCCGCACTGCAAGAAATGTGCCAAACACTGTGTTATTTTCAAAGCCTACGAGCAATTTTCACGACTTAAAGAATTACAGTAGAGTCTCAATTATCCAAGCCTTGCTTATCCAAGTTTCTGGATTATCCAAGCCATTTTTGTAGTCAATGTTTTCAATATATCGTGATATTTTGGTGCTAAATTTGTAAATACAGTAATTACTACATAGCATTACTGCGTATTGAACTACTTTTACTGCCAAATTTGTTGTCTAACATGATGTTTTGGTGCTTAATTTCTAAAATCATAACCTAATTTGATGTTTAATAGGCTTTTCCTTAATCCCTCCTTATTATCCAAGATATTCGCTTATCCAAGCTTCTGCCGGCCCATTTAGCTTGGATAAGTCAGACTCTACTGTACAGTAATTATTACAACATAACATTACTGCGTATTGAACTACTTTTTCTGCCAAATTTGTTGTCTAACATGATGTTTTGGTGCTTAATTTGTAAAATCATAACCTAATTTGATGTTTAATAAGCTTTTCCTTAATCTCTCCTTATTATCCAAGATATTCACTTATCCAAGCTTCTGCCGGCCCGTTTATGTTGGATAAGTGAGACTCTATTGTACAATTACAAAGGAAATTTTCTGTGCAGAACACAGCACATTAATCACAAAAGAATTCCTATTTTCTCCATACAGATAATGCTATTTTTGTAGTTTTCTTTTCTCCCAAAGAATTCCAGGTTTCTCAGCTTAACAAATGTTGGCGACTTGGTTAAGAAAAGAAGGGGAGAAAAAGTTTGGCGCTGTTTGTCGACTTGGTCACCTGGATATAATTCTTCCTGACCGCAAAACTATGTACAAATCTGCGGTTCTCCAATGTCAGAGTTACTGAAAGCCTTTCCCTGGCTCCTCACCGCAGACGCAACATTCATCGATTGAGAGATGTTTGAGAGGCTGCCAAACCAGGAGAATAGCTCTCTTTGTGTTTTTGGCTCCCGGTCTCTTTCTCTGGCCTCTGGTCCCCTTTAGGCAATAGCTTTGGAAAGTGATGTTTTTATGAGCCTGCATCCAAACATGTGCATCCGACCGTGGGGGAATGCATGTCTCTTTACACACCAGAAGAGTTCTTCTACAATCTGTGACTCACTCGAATCGGCAAAACGAATTGCAATATATTTTGCAAACTGTACTGCCCACCACTTCCATTTAATTTCCGTTTTTTCCCCCCTCATGAGAGTTGTGTTCCTCATTTTTTAGGAGCAGAATCGTGTTGTAATTCAAATGCAATCCAGGGATGATGAAGCTTTTAGGATGTCCTTTCCTTCAGCCTAAGAAATATTGCAAAGTGGTTGTTGTTTGTGTGTGTGTTGAGCTCAAGGAAGAGGAACATAGGATTTCCAGGACTGGACTGCCCAGGCTTTAGGTTTTCTGGTAATGATAAATACACACAAATGTCTATACTAGACAATGTCGAAGAGATAAGCAAACACTATAAAGGTTCAAAACATACAAAGAGATGTGTATATTAGAGCATCTTGCAAAGGCCACAGAAATAGTCAGGCCTCTCTGAGTATAGAGCTATCTATGTGAAAAAGATAAGCAAATACTATAAAGGTTCAAAACATAAAATGCACTATGTAATTTAGAGCATCATGTACAAACATTATTACCTGAGAGTTAACAACAATAATGAAAATAATAATGATGCTCTAAATTACATAGTGCATTTTATGTTTTGAACCTTTATAGTATTTGCTTATCTTTTTCACATAGAAAGAAGATAGCTCTATACTCAGAGAGGCCTGACTATTTTTGTGGCCCTGACATGTCACATCACTTTTTTAGGTTTTCTGGACCAAAATCTGAGATGTAGGTATGACTCCTCACAATGTCATTAATATCCATGCATTAGGAATAAATAAATAAATAAATAATACCATATATACTCGAGTATAAGCCGACCCGAATATAAGCAGAGGCACCTAATTTTACCACAAAAAAACTGGGAAAACGTTGACTCCAGTATAAGCCGAGGCTGGGAAATTTCAGAAATAAAAACAGATACCAATAAAATTACATTAATTGAGGCATCAGTAGATTAAATGTTTTTGAATATTTACATCAAGCTCAAATTTAAGATAAGACTGTCCAACTCTGATCCAAACATTATTCTCATCTTCTTCAAAGTAAATGCGCTTATGTATCCTTTTAATAATAATAGAGTAAAATAATACATGTAATATTAATGTAATAATAATAATAATAATAATAATAATAATAATAAATACAGGAAAATAATACAAGTAATAATAAATAGAGTAAAATAATAAATGCAATAATAATAATAATAATAATAATAATAATAATAATAGAGTAAAATAAATGTAATTGTAGCAACAATAATAGAGGAAAATTCCTTAATCCCTCCTTATCATCCAACATATTTGCTTATCCAACGTTCTGCTGGCCCGTTTATGTTGGATAAGTGAGACTCTACTGTATTTTTGACATTAATATTGAAATCTGAAATATATACAGAAAGCCTAAAAAAAACCCAAAACAATAGAACAATCGAATAGTAGAATAATAGAGTTGGAAGAGCACATGGGCTATCCAGTCCAACTCCCTTCTGCCATGCAAGAAAAGCAAAATCAAAGCCCTCCCAACAGATGGCCATCCAGGCTCTGCTTAAAGGCCCGCAAGGAAGAAGCCTCCACCACACTTTGAGGCAGAGAGTTCCACTGATGAACAGCTCTTCTTACGGTTATAATGTTCAAGTGGAATGTCCTTTCCTATAATTTGAACTCATTGCCCTAGGTTTCTAATCAAAGGCGCTCAATTTTTAAAAGATGAGATACAAGGATTAGCTTTTGTGATGGCCCGGTAATATTACAAGGGATATATCCTGGTAATGTCAAAAGTGTGGTATATTAAGCATCAATGATAGTTGCAGAATATGTGCAAATCAAATAAAAATATGAAGAAAAAAACATGCACTTTTCATGGCCTGGAGAGGAAGGTTTGAGCTATGGAGATCTGGAAATCTCAATGATGAAAAATATTTGATCTACTCCATAGACCAAGGGTCCCCAAACTAAGGCCCAGGGGCCGGATGCGGCCCTCCGAGGTCATTTACCTGGCCCCCGCCCTCAGTTTTATAATATAATATATTGTATATACATATAATATTGATATTAATATTATAATGTAATACAATATAACACTAATAATAATACCATATAATAATATTAATTATATATTCTATATTACATATAATATTACAGTATAGTGGTACAGTTCAATATAGTAATATATAATGCTAATATTGTTCTATGCTAATAATATAATATATTGTATGTATGTACATATAATTTGTAAGCCACTCTGAGTCCACTTTGGGGTGAGAAGGGTGTGATACAAATGTAGTAAATAAATGCAGTAAATAAATAAATAATAAATAAATAAATTTTAGACTTAGGCTCGCCCAAAGTCTGAAATGACTTGAAGGCACCCAGCAACAACAACAACAACAACAACAACAACAACAACAACAACCCTAATTAACTTGACTATCTCATTGGCCAGAAGCAGGGCCACACTTCCCATTGAAATCCTGATAAATGTATGTTGGTTAAAATTGTTTTTATTTTTAAATAATGTATTGTTCTTTCATTGTTCTTGTTCTTGTTGTTGTTGTTGTTTTTGCACTAAATAAGACATGTGCAGTGTGCATCGGAATTTGTTTGTATTTTATTTTCAAATGATAATCCGGCCCCTCAACAGTCTGAAGGATTATGGACCGGCCCTTGGCTTAAAAAGTTTGAGGAACCCTGCCATAGACAATATTGGGAACAACAATGCAAATGTGACTCAGAGCCAAACAAATAACAGACAGGACAATTGTAAGGAACAGCCATATACCTTCTCTCCTTTGTTCCCCTGGATTCCAGGATCGCCCTGAAACATAGAAAGAGAAAAGAACAGAGAATCAAAAAGGAGGAACACACTTGAAGGCACCTCAAGTTGAGAGTGATGGACCTTCCAGATGGGAAAACCATCTGGCGATATCATAGACAATAGTTTTATTGTTTAATATTTACTTCTCCGTATTCACAGTTTTCTTTGCACATAATCAAGGGTGTTGTGTTTATAAATCTCATAAGTACTGCAAACTGTGCAATCATATAGGCTAAGTTATAAACAAAGCACGATTTGCTGCTAAAGCGAGGTGTTGCTTGTTTGGCATTGATCTGAAAATGAGTTGCATACATTCCATTCCCCCACCCATCCCATCCCATTTCTACTTTTATTTTCCCGATGCAAAAAATGAGAAAAATAAATCCTCAAAAGGGCTCCAACATTTCCAGAAATTGGCTATGTCAGGGATTGGACCCTTGGAGCTTTTGCATTGCAAGCATGTTCCTTATAAGTGAGTGCATCAACCAACATCATGACCAAGTGCCAAGGGCTGTGCATGGGCATAAGAAGAGTTATGTTGTCTTGGTAGGCTCTTCTAGATGGTTTATACATTGGTCTGGCTATTCAATAACACAGAGGGAGCTGAGGATTGGAAAGGACAATATAGATCCTTCTACTAACTTGTGTACATACTGTTTGCATAGATATTAAAATAGCAGATGGATCGCACCTGTACAATCCAGCCTTCTTTTGCCTTATATATCTTTGAGAACACAACTGCTAGTTGCCTCATCCATGGATAGGGAGGGCATCCCAATCTTGTTAGCCTGTTATCCTATCATTAGGATCTGAATTCTTAACTCTAGGATGGGCCAAGTATATGTCTTGGGATGGGCCTGAGCCTACAATTTGCTATGGCAGTTTATTTATTTATTTATGTACAGTATTTATTTTCCGCCCTTCTCACCCCGAAAGGGACTCAGGGCGGATCACATTATACACATATAGGGCAAACATTCAATGCCCATATACACATAGAACCGAGACAGAGACAGACACAGAGGCAATTTAACCTTCTTCTGAGGGAATGTTTGATTCTGGCCACAGGGGGGAGCAGCTGCTTTATCATCCACTGTGATGGCACTTCCTCATTCCAACGTCGTAAATTAGTTAAATTTGCCTCCCCGCTTTATAAGTGGTACCTTATTTCCTACTTGATAGATGCAACTATCTTTTGGGTTGCTAGGTCAGCAACGAGCAGGGGCTATTTTTTATTTTTTAATTGACGGGTGCTCACCCCGCCATGGGCTGGCCTCAAACTCATGACCTCATGGTCAGAGTGATTTATTGCAGCAGGCTGCTCACCAGCCTGCACCACAGCCCGGCCCGGTCTGCGCCACAGCCCGGCCCAACTAAAAACTGGGGACAGTTCCTTTAGCCATAATAATAATAATAATAATAATAATAATAATAATAAGAAGAAGAAGAAGAAGAAGAAGAAGTATGGATTGTCGATGTTGCAATCCCAGGTGACAGCAGGATTGAGGAGAAACAACTGGAAAAACTGACACGATATGAGGATTTAAAGATTGAACTACAAAGATTCTGGCACAAGCCTGTCAAGGTGGTCCCAGTGGTGATCGGCACACTGGGTGCAGTGCCTAAAGACCTTGGCCTGCACTTAAACACAATCGGTGCTGACAAAATTACCACCTGCCAGCTACAGAAGGCCACCTTACTGGGATCTGCACACATTATTTGCCGATACATCACACAGTCCTAGACACTTGGGAAGTGTCCGACGTGTGATTCAATACAACAGCCAGCAGAGTGTCTACTGTGGACTCATCTTGTTGTGTTTCAAATAAACAAACAAACAAATAAATAAATAGATAAATAATAATATCATAAAAAGATCTCAGCCGGCATTTGGAAACAATAAACATTGACAAAATTACTATCTGTCAACTGCAAAAGGCCACCTTACTGGGATCTGCAAGCATCATCCCAAAATACATCACACAGTCCTAGACACTTGGGAAGTGTTCGACTTGTGATTTTGTGATACGAAATCCAGCATATCTATCTTGTTTGCTGTGTCATACTATGTAGTTGTGTCAATAATAATAATAATAATAATAATAATAATAAGAAGAAGAAGAATTTCTATCCCTCCACCATCTCTCCGAAGGGACTTAATGGCCCTATAGAAGAGGGAATTTCAGCAGGTCTTGCTTGTTACTCCAAAACTTATCACTTTCTGACATCTAATCATAAATGTACAAGAACCATCCCAGTTTTCAGTCTAGCAACCATAACCAATAAGAATGCTGAAGTCCATCAGCTAAAGCAGTGGTTTTCAACCTGTGGGTCTCCAGATGTTTTGGCCTACAACTCTCAGAAATCACAACTGGTTTACCAGCTGTTAGGATTTCTGGGAGTTGAAGGCCAAAACATCTGGGGACCACATGTTGAGAACCACGGAGCTAAAGTAATGTTTATGTTTGAAATATATATATTTAATTCATGTTTTTAATAGTTTTAACTGTTTTATGTGCTGTTTTATATTGGTTTGTATGGGCATCTAATTGTTGCAACTATTGTAAGCCGCCCTGAGTCCCTTCGGGTGAGAAGGATGGGATATAAATGTGAGAAATAAATAATAAATAAATAATGTGATAGTTTTCCACATTTGAGGAACACGTACTGTCTCGGTCCTTCACAATAAAAGTTTATCTTCTAGCAATGATATGTGTCACTTTTTGAGCTAGAATTGACCCAGATCTAGATCCAAACACTGATTTCGAGTTCTTAACTTTGCTACGACAGTAGAGTCTCACTTATCCAAGCTAATCAGGCCGGCAGAAGCTTGGATAAGCAAATAGCTTGGATAATAAGGAGGGATTAGGGAAAAGCCTATTAAACATCAAATTAGGTTATGGTTTTACAAATTAAGCACCAAAACATCATGTTTTACAACAAATTTGGCAGAAGAAGTAGTTCAATACGCAGTAATGTTATGTTGTAATTACTGTATTTATGACTTTAGCAGCAAAATATCATGATATATTGAAAACATTGACTACAAAAATGGCTTGGATTATCCAGAGGCTTGGATAAGCGAGGCTTGGATAAGTGAGACTCTACTGTATTTCGATCTTCCTTTGTTACATATTTGATACCACCTACCCTGTCGCCTTTGGGGCCTGGACTTCCGCCCTTCTCCTGAAGAAGAGACACAAAGGAGAACCAAAACAAAGGATCAGAAAGTTATGGTCAACTGATGTTCCTCCATCCCCATAAACAGAATAATAGATAAGATGGGAGATAAAAATTGGATTAAGATATTGGGACTATATAATAAACTGAAACAAGGGAAATATGGAGAATGTATAGTTAAGGAGAGTATGATGGAACACATAATTAAGAAAGCACAGACTTCAGAGAAAGGGCTGGTGGGAGTAATATACAAAGCGATGACCAAAGATGAGGAATATATCATAAGAACATTACAAGACCGATGGCAAAAAGAGGAGGTACTTACAAGACAAACAATAGAGAACTTAAAAAGAGAGGCCACAAAAATTAAAATCGAGAAGTACAAAGAAATGGAAAGGAAATTCATATGGAAATGGTACCGCACCCCAGCACAATTAGCAAATATGATCAGGGACAAAAATTCAACAGGTTGGCATTGTGGAGTAAGCAAGGGATGGTATGCCCACATGTGGTGGGAATGTCCAAGGGTAAAATCATTTTGGGAAAAAATAACGGGGAAAATAGAAGAATTATTCAGAATATCACTCCAAGTAAACATGGAATGAATGTTGATGGGGATATTAGGGAACAATAAGATTAATGTAAAACACCAAGATCTATTCAAAGCTATGATTCTTGCAGGGAAGGCAGTAATAGCATGGGGCTGGAGAGATGAAAAAAAGTGGAATATGGTGAATTGGAATAATTATTTGTTTGACCAGGTTCAATCAGAAATTATTGCAAATGTAACCTCTGAGGATAAGAAGGAAGATAAAATGAGGAAAGTTAAAGAGAAATGGACAATATATTCAGATTGGATAAAAAGAGGCGAAGCCAATGTAAATATTGTACAGAAATGGGAAAAGTTGTGCTCATGGTTGGAGTTAAATTTCTAATGGAATTGTGGTATGGGGTAGGGGTGGGGGGAAGGGAGTGGGGTGGGAGAGGGGAGGGGGAGGGGAGGGGGAAAAAGAATGAATAGAATGATGATATATTAGATATGTGAGTAGACAATATAGATGGGAAGATGATTGAGAAATGTGATAAGAGATAAATGATGTGTAGGTATGAATGTTTGTATTAAATACGCAATATACTCACAACATGAAATATGAGATAATATCAATAAAAAATATTTTTTTAAAAAAACTGATGTTCCTCCAACAACACACCAGGTTTACTTCTTGCGGCATCTCATCTCCAATACGACCCACAAAGACAAAGCATCCACATGGTACGTTGAGACTCACCACTTTGCCAGGTTTCCCTGGAGGCCCAGGTTCTCCTTTGGGTCCAGTTTTCCCAGGGAGGCCGACCACATTGGTAAGTCCTTCAGGGATAGTGGGACACACCTCACACGGGTCACCCTGAGGAGAGGAATTATTAGTATCTCCAAGGACGAGAAAGGAAATCCAAAGAGAAGTGATGGCAGCAAAGTTGACCTTAGTTGCAACCTTCCTTTAAACCAAATTGTTGAAAGAAATAGCTGTGTGTTGACATGATTCCTTAAGACCAGAATCTCATTGGTGTCTTATGCATGAATAAGTTGTCCTATAGATATTTCTGTCCAATGCAGAATGGCCAAATTTTGTTGTTAAGATGGAAATAACGGAGTAGAAGTAATGCATAGAACATACTTTTCCCTTCTAGCTTTTCCTCACCTTGTCTCCTTTAAAGCCAGGAACTCCTGGTTTTCCCTAGAAAGAAAGATAGACAATTCAATTGAATTAATCAATCCACCAATATTTATCAATCAGTTAACCCATCAATCTTGCCTTCAAGTTGCCTGTCGACTTATGATGATCTCAGAAATTTAAGGGTTTTCTTTTTTTTCACTTTTAAAAAAATTATTATTTGAGAAAAAGTTACAGTTATATAAACATATTCTATACATTTCCCCTCTTTTATTTACATTCATCCCCGTGCTCCCCTTCTCCAGAGCCATTTCTTCTTCTGAAGTCCCACCAAAAGTTCAATTCTTCATTTGGAGGTAAATTTATTTATTTATTTAATACATTTATATCCCGAAATTAAATTTACATACAATATTATATTATTAGCATAGCACAATACTGGCAATAAATTACTATATTGTACTATATCAATATATTGTAGTATTATTAGTAATATTACATGTAATATATAATATACATTCCCGTCTTCTTTTTCCAATAATTTTTCTAGAAATTTTCTCCAAATACTTTCAAAGTCATTTCCCCCCATAATTCCTTCTTTACTTTTAAATTTGATGTTAGTTTGTCATTCAGTGCCATTTTCCAAACTTCTTTATACCATTCATTAATTTGTATTTTCATTTCTCCTTTCCAATATTTTGCAATTAGTAATCTAGCTGCTGTTAATAATTTTTCCCCTCTTATCTATCTCATCCTCTTTTTTAATTAAAGTAATATTTCCACTGGATTCCTTCTAAGTTTTATATTCATAATATTTTCTATTTCCCTTATAGCCAATTCCCAAAAATCTTTTACATGTTTACAGTTCCACCACATATGCATTTAGGTTCCAATTTCCTGGCACCCCCGCCAGAATTTTTCATTATTTTTCTTATTCGTAATGTTTAACCTTCTCGGTGTTAAATACCATTTCCAAATTAGTTTATAATAATTTTATTTTATTCTAATTGACATTTTTTAATTGTCTTGTTTTCCATATCTTCTCTCATTCTTTTTCCGTTATCTTTGTTCCTAGTTCCTCCTCCCATGATTCTCTTAATGTTAATCTTTTCTTTTTTCCTATGTCTTTGATTAGTATTTTATATGTTTTACTTGTTTTTCCTTTTATTTTCTTGTTATTGTCTCTTTTTAATGCTTTTATTATTAAGTCCTCAAATTGCGTTATTTGTTTTCCTGTTTTATTCTGGGCCCACCAATTTTCATTCAATTTTTCTAATTGAAAAATTTAAGGGTTTTCTTATGCAAGGAAGACTCAATGGTGGTTTGGCAAGTTCCTTCCACAATTTTTTAATCGTTGTCAGAAGTGACTTGAGAACATACTACAAGTCGTTTCTGGTGTGAGAAAATTGGCTGTAGACAGAGATGTTGCCCAGGGGATGCCAGGATGTGTTACTATCCTGTTGAGAGGATTCTCTTTTGTGGGGGTGCTCTCATTTTGCCCCCCTCTTTGATAGCTACATCTCTGAGTCCTTCCCAATTTCATTCCTTGTCTATGGTACTTACTGGCTTCCCGGTTGAACCGCCAGGCCCTGGAGGTCCAGACCATCCCTGGAAAGAGAAAGCAGACACAAAAGCTCTTCATTAAGTGAGACCGTGTATAAAAATAATACAACAAACACAATCTGTTGGAGATCAAGGGCAGGTTTCGCCTTACCTTCTCTCCTTTGGGACCTGGGGGTCCGCCCGGGTCACCCTGAAACAAAAGCAGAAATGTTGAACATAGAGTTGGAGGAGAAGACATGGGCCATGTAGTCCAGTCCCCTGCCATGCAGAAAATAATAATAATAACAACAACAACAACAACAACAACAACAACAATAATAATACTTTATTTTTCTATCCTGCCTCCATCTCCCCGAAGGGACTCGGGACGGCTAACATTGGGCCAAGCCCAAAGAATAGAAACATGAACAAAATTAAAAGCATATAAAACAACATCATCAAACAGATAAAATAAACAAATTAAAAACACAGTAATACAATATATCTATATCCATATATATATATATATATATATATATATATATATATATATAATGGAATGTGTGTTTTTCCCATGGAGTAAACAACAAAACCACTGAACTAAATCACACCAAATTTGGCCACAAAAGACATAGTCATTCAATCTATGTCTTTCAATCAAAAAACCTAGAAAAATAAAGTCCAAATAACAGAAAACCTCCAATTGCTTACCAACTTGAATAGCACTGAACAGCCTTGCAGCTTCAAAGGCAGGCTGTTTCCTAAACAGAGGGATCCTAACCATCACACTACGCCACAGCAACGTGTGGCCGGGCACAGCTAGTGGTAAAATAATAATAATAATAATAATAATAATAATAATAATAATAATAATAATAAACCTTGTAGCTCCCAAAAGAGCCGGTGGGGCCATTCTGGGAGCTATAATCTCGAAGGACACTTTTCCAAGTTCTGCCCATTTCTATGAAATTGCACCAGATATTAGGCTTTGTTTTGATTCTCTGTAATTCGTCCATAACAATGAAAAACAAGTATGAAAGAGCGAGCAGGAACATTGTAACCTCCCAGATGCTTCCCGCCCTTGATTCTTACTAATACATTTGGATGCTAACTCCACATTTAGCTTGAACTGAGTTCGACCTTTCCTGCCGTTGGAGACGCTGGGCTCAGGAACTCCGGCAATGATGCCTAATTAGACTAACGAGATATAAAACAGTGAAGTCCTGTTTCCCAGACTGACCTCACAGTTCAAGCCTACTTTCACCAAGTCTGCAAAAGTTTCAAAAGGAAATATATCCCTCTTCTTCTCTTCCACGACTCTAGGAAAATAGTCAGCAGGCAAGAGATACCATTGTTGTTGTTTGTTGTATTCCTTGAAGCCATTTCTGACCTACGACAACCTTACGGTGAATTTATCACAATATTTTCTGGGGCTGGGAGTAAGCCGGTAGGCTGTTAGGAATTGTGGGAGTTGAAGTCCAAAACACCTGGAAGGCCAAAGTTTTCCCATGCTTGATCTACACTGAAGAGTTAAAGTAGTTTGATGTCACTTTAACTACCAAAATGGACAGTAAATAAATGGTATCAATATATGGTGGAGAAAATGGAATTTGAAATTATGAATGTGAAATTAAATCTATATAAAAGGGTAATGAAATTTCGGCCTAGGACAAAACAACAAAACTACACATTCCAGAAACACTAAACTTGGCAGCACAGCCCCTCATCCATGCCTCTACGTTCATACAACAAAAAGAAAACAAAAATAAAGTCCTAATTAGAGGGAGAGGAAGAATTGTTTTTATCCAATTGCTAAGCTCCGCCCACTTGGTCTCCTAGCAACCCACTCAGCCCAGGGGACAGGCAGAGTTAGGCCTCACTTAGACCTCTTCCACATTGCCTATAAAATACAGATTATCTGATTTTAACTGGATTATATGGCAGTGTAGACTCAATGCCCTTCCACATAGCTATATAACCCATTTATAATGGACTTAATGTCAGGGGAAAACCTTTACCCTTTATCTTAACTACCACCAATTGCTCAATACTTTATTTCCCATACCACCATACTTCACAGTAACGTGTGGCCGGGCACAGCTAGTGTTTTATAAACTAATGAAAATAGAATGAGAGAAATGGAAGAAAGCTGGACAAGGGTAAAGAACTATATCACGAATCAATCTGGAGATCAAGCCATAAGAAATAAGATACAAATGTTATATAGTATATAGAATGGAAATGTATAAAGATAAAGATATAAAGAAATTCTCTTTCTTCTAGAAATTCTAGCTTTCTCTGCCAAAGGGGTTCCTAAGACCACCAGAAATATGTGTTTTCTGGTGGTCTTTGGTGATGCCTCTGACATTTCCTCATGACCCCCCAAAAGTCCCTACCCTCAGCAAAAAAAGGGAGATCTTATTCATGGATTCACCGCTCTTCCTCAAAATATATGCATATCATTGCTTCGCCTAATGGTGCAGCACTTGGACAGGCTTTCTAAAAGAAATAACTCCCTTAAAATAATGATTGGTAAACTGCAAACAAACCCTTCGATTCCCCTCTCTGCACTGAATGCCTCTCGGTGTGCAATAAATTGTTGGCTCAACGTCAGCCTCTCTCTGCTGTGGATGTATTTTGAAGTGTAAAAAATCAATCCTACAACTCTGGTTCCGTGCCAAGCACAGCGGTTTGTGTTGCTTGGAGAGATGTTGAGCGCCGGCCAGCAAGGCCTGTTTTCCGAAAGCCTCGGAAACATTTGCACTGATAAATGTATGGGAGGAGAAACGGGAAGGGGTTCCTTCCAGGAACCTGAACGTATGGGGCGGAGAGGGTTGGGAAGCAGCGTATGCTTTACTATGCAACTATGATGCCCATCATCCACCATTTCCATCCATCAGTAGGAAAACTGAAGAAAACTCAATGTGTACATTTAATGTTTGTGTAGAAGAGTAAATTTCATTCGGTGTTGCTTGCGTATTGTGTAGTTGCATGACTCTGGAGTCAAAGAGTGCATCTACACGGTAGAATGAATACAGTTTAGAACTACTTTAAATGCCATGGCTCAATGCTATGGGATTGTGGGAGCCATAGTTTTACAAGGACTTTAGCCTTGAAAATGGAAGGGAACTTGATGTGAACCTTTAATGGTTGCGTAGGAGAGTAAATTTCAGTCAGTTTTGCTTGAGTATTGCCTGGTTGCATGACTCTGGAGTCAAAGAGTGCATCTACACGGTAGAATTAATACAGTTTGGTACTACAGTAGAGTCTCACTTATCCAAGCTAAATGGGCTGGCAGAAGCTTGGATAAGCGAATATCTTGGATAATAAGGAGGGATTAAGGAAAAGCCTATTAAACATCAAATTAGGTTATGATTTTACAAATTAAGCACCAAAACATCATGTTATACAACAAATTTGACAGAAAAAGTAGTTCAATATGCAGTAATGTTATGTTATAATTGCTGTATTTACGAATTTAGCACCAAAATATCACAATATATTGAAAACATTGACTTCAAAAATGGCTTGGATAATCCAGAGGCTTGGATAAGTGAGGCTTGGATAAGTGAGACTCTACTGTATAAAGAAGGTAAGGATGAAATGCTTCTTTTTTCACATCACAGACCTTAAGTTGAGTTGTTATCAACATCTAGCTGGGAATAAATAATATTGTCTACAATAAAATATTTTCCATTCATGGGATGAAAATTTTCATATTTCCGGCCTTATTTTGCGAAAAATCCACGGAAAAGTTTTGCACATAACAAGAATGATTTTTTTTTTTTGCACAGTGCACCCAAAATTTTCCATGCAAACTCCTTGCATTTTGCTCCAAGGCAGGTTCATTTTGTGGAAAGTGTCTTTGGGTGTGTGTATAAAAAAGCCCCAGGAAGAAAGAAGAAAACCATTAAGAAGGATCCTCAAAGAGTGTAATCTCCACCTCACGGGAAACACCTTTCAACGCTCTTTATGTTCTTCTTCAAAAGAGTGAAACAAGTCTCTCTCTGCCAAGGCAAGATTAAGGCAGTTGAGCCTCAAGGGCGGTGTCAAAAAATAGGGGATCCCGTTCTGTATCTGTGTGACTCAGAGCGGAGACGTCGAAAATGAACCAATTAAATGAAAAGTACAATAGCCAGAGGTATTCTCGTGTGAACCCATTTTCAACGCATCTTAAATGGGACTAACAGCCCAATCCCCATTAATCTTCGCTCAAGTAAATGATGATGATCACAGAAGGATCCAGAGATTAAGGGAGTTAGTGGACCCCACCTTTTCCCCTCTTCAACACTTGGTTTCTAGCCAACAAGAAAAGTCAGAATATTATTCTTTACTAATATTCTTGGGAGGAAAAAGCAATGCAGCACTTGTTGAAGCAATTCTCCAACAATACCACACTTTTCAAAAAGTGTTTGCGGTTTGGAATGCTTTTTGTACGAAATATGTATGGTATTGTTTTGTCTGAAGTTTTCTGCACACAAAACAGGTTTCCATGCAGAGAAAATATTATTTTAGTCGGAAAAAACCATCTTGTGTAGGTTTTGTGCAAAGCAATTTTATGCAAAGTAAATTTCCTGATCAGGATTTCAAGAATCCTCCAATATGAAAATACAAGGGCTATCCACAAAGTAGGTTACGTTTTGGATTTTAGAAAGGACAAAGTATAGGAGAAATCATTTACCATATGCAGCTGAAAGACACATCTCAATAATACAATCTCAGGTAACCTACTTTGTGGATAGCCCTCATATATTTGTGGATGTGGATAAATGTAACCATAGATATAGTTCCTGTGGGTATGGGGTCCACTCTGTATTTTTCACCCATTTTCAGATATTATTTCCATTCCTATTTTGAAGTGCTTGCAACAGCTGTACCATTGATAATCGATCTTTGAAATACAGCAAGAAATAAATAAACCAGCTTCAATATCCCACCTGTTCACAAATTCCCATTTTTTGCTTTTTAGTTCAGCTCTTACCTGAATTACACGTTTAGCATATTTATAGTGAAGGCTTATATTTCTACAGGATATCAATACTAGAAAACTAGAACTAGAGACAGGAAAAGAGAAGGGGAAATCTCCTTACCGGTTTTCCTGGAAGGCCGGCTCCAGGAGGACCAGGTTTTCCAGGGGGTCCTGGTTCCCCAGCAAGCCCTTCAGGACCAACAAATCCTGGGTCACCCTAGAATATAAGCAAAGCCATTACAAGTGGTGTGTGCACCAGAAGAGGAGTCATATCTCCCCGGAGTAACTACCACCCTCTTGAGTTTGAGCAGGAAAGTACCTTCTGGCCTTTGGGTCCCACCACACAGATCTCCCCAGGTCGACCCTGTAGGAGGAAAACATGGGGTGTTAGAACATGTGAGTCTCATGACGTTTATTGCAATTTGGCTGAGATCCTGCCTAGATATATAGTTCCATGTCCTCCCATTGCTTGAGAGATGTCAAACATTGAGAAGGGACCCTACTGATGTCATTTACTGGTGGTGTTGTGACAGCCTTTGCCTTTGTGTGACTCTGATTGAGGATTCTGGGATGCAAGTGCATAATGATGGGATTCAGATTCAGGAAGAGTTTCAAGATGACTCTGATGGGAATTATGGGATTCAGGTGCAGAGTGTTCCTGCTGTGGGAGATGAAGAGCAGGGAGTTTTTCCCATGGGAAGAAATGATGTTGTTTCTGTTGATGGTTTTCAGGTGCGAGAAGCAGAAAGGGAGAGTAGCTCTGATAACACTAACGAGCTCAGTGGCCTTAATGGCCTTAACAATGAGGCTGCTGAGCTCGATAGAGTTAGTCGGCTGGAATTTCGGGGGTTGCGTAGAAGCCTTCAAATAGCAAATAAGAGGGAGGTCAAAGGGCAAAGAAATGCCTTCATGTTATGCTATTAAAACAGTCTACTGAAAGAGATATCTTTGTCAAAGCAACTTTTTAGCTGGAGTCAAGAACCAAGTCTGCTTTCCTATATCAAGTGTGTGTTCCTGTATTACCTTGTAGCCTGGATATATTCTCGTTGTTGGGATTTTGGCTTCCTTTGAAAGGACTTTGGTTCTTGCCTATGCTTCTATGGATTTGATGATTACAGCCTTGTTTTGTAACTATATTTTGGAACTGAACTTTTACCTTTTATGAACTATTTTACTGCCTATTTTTTAATAAACCACAAAAGACTACATTTTGTATGCAAGGTGAAGCTAACCTGAGGTGCGACAGGTGGAGAACTGAGGGAAGAGGGAGGTGATTGAGACCATAAAGAAACCATCGGTCTCAGCTTGGTCAAAAAAGGGAAGAAAAGGAGCAACCAATCTCAAATGGAGTGCAAAGGTCTTTTTATCCCCCAAGAAGCCAAAAGCACTTGGGTCTTCATGGTGTAGATTCCTTCCTCCCACCTCTTACTGGTAAGAAGGAATAGCAGTGACCACTCAATGAAGCTTGATGCTTTAAAAAAGATGAGAAGGGTAAGGGAATAGTCCTCTATGGCTTGTCCAAAAAGGGACTTACACTTATGAAGCATTTATGCACCTCCAACTTGCCTAGAGGACACTGACAATTGTCACCATCTTCAAAGCTAAGCTGTGATCTAGCTGTGGTTGTGTGTTTATTTACGTGCTACCATAATATCACCTTTAGGAGTGGAACCAACCCAAGACAGAAGAACATACGGAGGACCAGACTGCATCTGACCAAAGGGCCATCTTCTTACAGTGTTCAACCAGTTATCTACAGGAAACCCATGACTAGATCTCCATCTGAGTTGTCTAGTCAAAGGTGGGAACAATAGAAGAAGTGACTGTCATTGGGTCCTGCTTGTAGGGTTCTTGTTTAGAGGTTTCTCTACAGGCACCTGGTGGCTTCCATGGAGTGTCACCTTCACACATAATGGAATAAGGAGAAGAAAGGTCAAAGAATACAGAATATGGTTGTACAACTTACATCACGTCCTGGGCTTCCTGTTTTGCCTTGAATTCCAAATTCACCCTTCTCTCCTTTCTGTCCCTGTCGGAGACAAATGAGAAGACCTTAGTGATCGATCCATTTTCTTCTTTGACTTGTTCTAGGATAGGATGAGCAAACTCCTGATTGTGGCCTACATATGACTTCTCTACCCCCCCCCCCCCCACTTTAAGTGATTATTTCACCCAAATGCCTCTCCCTGAGAATATGAGACTCAGTTTTGTCATTTCCCCATGGAATTTCTGCTTAGGTAAAGCTTAACCTTGAGGGTAATTTCATAGACTTAAAACAGAGCTGCATGAATCAATGAATCACAGCACTTTCCCGGGTTCCGATTCCCCAAAGCTTACCTTCTGCCCAGTGCTCCCAGCCAATCCTGAAGGCCCCTGTTGGCAAGATAATTCTTTTATTAATCCATGATTTTTATAGTTCAAACTATTTCAAATGGAAGGGATTCAATCCAGAACAGAACCCTACACTGCACACCAAGAGATGTTTATGTTTCTTGTTCTGGAATATGGGTTATCACAATCTTTTTCAGGAGCCAGATATGGATAGAAGAAGTAGGGATCCCATCAAAGACAAAGGTCCATAAGTTTAAACAATGCTTGAAGAAAGGAGATGGGCCTGTGGACAACCTATCTTTTCCTCTGAATCCTTCCCATTTCCAATAACCTTGGGAGTTGTCAATCAGGCATGATGGCTTTAAGCTGGAACTGGCAAGGAATGATGACCCCAATGCCAGTGAAAATCTACTTCAATGTTTCCCAAACTTGGGTCCTTCAGGTGTTTTTGACTTCAATTTTTAGAAGTCTCGCCAACTTGATCAATGATTAGGGATTCTGGGAGCTGAAGTACAGTAGAGTCTCACATATCCAACACTTGCTTATCCAACGTTCTGGATTATCCAACGCATTTTTGTAGTCAATGTTTTCAATATATTGTGATATTTTGGTGCTAAATTCATAAATACTGTAAATACAACATAACATTACTGCGTATTGAACTACTTTTTCTGTCAAATGTGTTGTATAACATGATGTTTTGGTGCTTAATTTGTAAAATCATAACCTAATTTGATATTTAATAGGCTTTTCCTTAATGCCTCCTTATTATCCAACATATTCGTTTATCCAACATTCTGCCGGCCCGTTTATGTTGGATAAGTGAGACTCTACTGTACAAAATTCCTAGAGAACCTGGGTTTAGGAACCATTGAACTCTACAGAAGCTATCCAAGTTGTTGAACATTATCCTACAAATACATTCAGCACCTTGGACAGCTCATTCAAAGTTGGAATAAGACCCAGAATAGATTCACCATCTGGTTGATATGGATGCCATAAGCTACATTGGGTGGGGCCAGGATGAATAGTTTAATTCTTGAAAAAGGCTACCAATGATGTGTTGGCCATTGGTGGTGGTAACAAGTGGCATCCTCCCTGGTCATCACAGAAGAGGCCGGCCATGATAAGAGGACATACTTACTGTTATAGCTCAGCCGTCACAATCTGGCCCTCCACAGGAGATGGAGTGGAACTCAGAGGCTGATTTGGATTTTGAGCCTCTCTGGGATTTGGATCAGAGCCCAATGTCTTTGCAGGTGCCTGAAGTTGTGCTTCCAGAGGTACAGCTAATTGGGGAACATTCCGATGTTAACTCAAGGCTGGATTTACCAGATGAAGTTGTGGTAGGGGAGGATGTGTCTTTTGATCGCAGACAATCTATCTCACAGGATAGGAGTCAAAGGGAAGTGCTGAGAAGTAGTAAACATTTGGCTCTCAAGCGCTGTAATGAATAAACTTTCCCATGTGAAGCTGTGATTGCCCTGGATCTCATTGAGCGGTAACCTTGAGTTTTCCTTAAAGGGACCTCGCTCCTTGTTTTCGTTGCGGTGTCAACATTGCCATTCTTGGGAGAAGCATCTCCATTCCTGTGTCCTGATCCTTGCCTTGTTCCCGTGCTGTTTCCAGGATACCCAGTTGGGGTTCGTGCCTTGCTACTCTCAAGTATACCTCGCCTTGTTACTCTGGTTTCCCTGCTTTCCAAGGAATACCTTCCAGGTGGATTACAGTTGTTGTTTTGCTGCGTCTTGTCCCTGATTCCTGCAACTCCTGGCTGCTTACTGACATTGACTCTTCATTGCAACTCTTTGAGTTCTGTTTGTGGATTATAACTTTGAAAGACTTTGAAGAACTATCTTTTGAACTATTGTGGACATTATATTATGGACTACTGAATCTATTGACTGTTTCCACTGTTTGCTTGCAAATATATATATATATATCCCTCAATAAACTGCTTTGCTTGAATGCTTGGTCCCAGTGTGGTTTTCAGAGTGTTCACGTACCTTTGGGGTGCAACACTTACCAGCAAAGAGTCCCAATTGCTATGATAACCAATCTTTTTATTCCATGATTTCCTTGTGGGTCTACTGCTGCTTCTTAGTACACCAAAGTGACACCATATCATTTCCAACCACCATTTAGGTCTAAAGACACAAGATCTGAAGGTGCGAGATAGGGTTGTGGAAAGTAGAAAGGGACAAACTGCTCCATTTTGGCCTATGTGGGCACTCTCTGGGGTGAAAAATCCAACAGAAAAATGGGGCAGGTGTAGAATTGGCAGGTGACATGAGGCCGAACATGGTCTGTGGGTTGCCCTTTACCAGCCCCTAGTTTCAGATTTAAACATATAGCTGCAATATTTTAGCATCAACAGATCAAGTGGAAAGGGCCAGAAGCAGCTGGTGGACTGAGACAGAGATGTACACAGCGTCTTCCCCAGCCTGGCTGCAGGATGCGGCGTCTAAATATTTATCATTCACAGTATAAACTTTGGCCCGGTGAACTCGTCTCCCTGGCTGCTCTTCAAATGAATGCACTTGACGTAGAAAACAAGAAGCAACACAGGGGAGATGCAGCAAAGAAGTGCAAACAGTCAGCAAATTATTCAGGGCAGTATCACTGAGGTCAAGAGAGCCTGGCAAATGGAGATGAAGGGTCCTTTTCTTAACCCATCAAGTCAGGTCATCCTAAATGAATGTGCTCAGTTTAAGCCAGGAAGAAGAAAAAGAAGGGACTGAGCGGATCAATTACAAAAAACCCAAGTCTGCAAGATGTTGTATCTCACAGGATTTTGCTCCGTCTCCATATCTTCATGCTTATTCCAGCTCCAGATTGTGTATCTTCATAGGCTTTGGGTCTACTGATGGTGACAAGTGGGTTTCCACGTCTGTAGTAATGTTGGGTGTGAATCTGCTCCGGACTGCAGCTTCATCACAGATCTAGATTATTATTTGTTTTATGTATCATATTTATTTGTTCATGGTCATGGTGATAGTGCCACATTTGGTAACATCACAGAAGAAGTGGGCTACGATTAGGAGGCAACTTGGAAAAAACTATACAGTCATCATTCCATATTTCAATTTTTTAAAAACCTTTTCAGGTTTGATTATTCACAGATTATATTCTTCAGGAATGTTTAGTTCTTCCAATGCCATTCTATAGTCAGCGTCCAACTGAACTGGATCTGGAAGACGTAGAGAGATGTTCTCTCAGGTTGAAACAAATAGCAATTTCTTTATGGTTTTTTTTTTCAATTTCTTGGGGGTCCCAGGCCCCTAACTTCCGTTAATATGGAGAGCTGACTGTAAAGTTACTTTTTCAAGTGACAGCTGCCTGAATCTTTTTCAATTGACAGTTCCCTGAATCTTTGTCAACTGGCATCTCCCTGAAACTTCTCAAGACAGCTTTTCTACAGTAACATTTCCAGCATCCCTGGTGTCCTACTTTTATGTGCATTATCTTTATTTTATTTTTTTAGGAAACTTGAGTAATTTATAAGTATAATTTAAGCAAATTAATAGCATATTCCAATTAATTTCATGCAGATGTTTGTCAAAGGCTGGGTGGTGCAACCGAGGTGTACTACGGGCTTCTTGGAAGAAGAGAGCACAATTGGGAGACAATCAAAACATAAATGTCTTTTTCATAGACATGCACTTTACCTTTTCTCCTCGCTCTCCCTTCTCCCCTTTCGGACCTTCGGCACACTTCATAAAAGAGAAGGAAGAAACAGAGGGAACGTCAGGAGGGCAACATTGGACAACGGATGAGTTGAAAGAGAAAGTCAACGTGAGGGTGGCTTGTCCCCAGAGATGGGAGACTACTCACCTTCAAAGGGGCTTCCGGTGAGATTCGGACACAGTCAGCACCCTGGAAGATGATGAGGAGAAAATAGGTCACAAAAGATTATTTTCTAAAACCATACAACTTTAGTATCTCCTATCCTAAATACTTGAGATCTGAAGAGTTTTGGATTTTTTTTTTAGATTTGCATAGATGTACATAATGATATACATTTTGGAGATGGGACCCAAATCTAAATACAAGATTCATTTATGCTTCATATGCACCTTAAACTCATAGATCAGTGGTTCTCAACCTAGGGTCTCCAGATAATAATAATAATAATAATAATAATAATAATAATAATAATAATAATAATAATACAGTAGAGTCTCACTTATCCAAGCTAAACGGGCCGGCAGAAGCTTGGATAAGCGAATATCTTGGATAATAAGGAGGGATTAAGGAAAAGCCTATTAAACATCAAATTAGGTTATGATTTTACAAATTAAGCACCAAAACATCATGTTATACAACAAATTTGCTAGAAAAAGTAGTTCAATGCGCAGTAATGTTATGTTGTAATTACTGTATTTACTAATTTAGCACCAAAATATTATGATATATTGAAAACATTGACTACAAAAATGGCTTGGATTATCCAGAAGCTTGGATAAGCGAGGCTTGGCTAAGTGAGACTCTACTGTAATAATAATAATAATAATAATAATAATAATAATAATAATAATAATAATAATAACTTTATTCTTATACCCCGCCCCATCTCCCCGAAGGGACTCGGGGCGGCTGACATGGGGCCATGCCTGGACATAACAATATAAAAGCGAACAATGCAATAAAACAAACAATCAACAATAAACAACAATATTGATAAAAACAGTCATAAAAAGTCAGCATACAAGATAGATATTAAAAAACATGAGTTGAATTTACGAATCTGGGCCAAGGTGCAAAATATGTCGAGGTCATCAGGTCATCAGATGTTTTTGGCCTACAACTCCCAGAAATCCAAGCCATTTTACCAGCTGTTAGTATTTCTAAGAGTTGAAGGCCAAAAACATCTGGGGACCCCAGGTTGAGAACCACTGACATAGATGGAAGGTATGTGTTCATTGAACAACCTATAAGTATATAAGGCACATGTGTCAAACTCAAAGTCCATGGGCCAAATCTGACTCTCCATGTCATTGTATGTGGCTCTCCAGATGTTGGACTAAAACTCTTTTATTCCTCCTCATTAGATGTCATGACAAGAGGTGATTGGAGTTGTGTTACATGAACATCTTAGAAGACTATCAGGAGTCAGGAGAGTGGGGTTTGGATTTAGAGACAAGGCTTGCAGATATGATGTCCGACTTGCAAAGTTACAAATCAAGGATGGGCCAACCAACAAACTTTGTTTTGGGACCTGTTTTAGTCACTGTTGTTGGTTTTGAGGTCAACTGGAAATTGATACAGTATGGTATTCTATGCATTTTGGAGCTTCACATTGGGTCCTCACTTTGGCCATCCCTGCCCTATGGTATGTGAGGAAAGTTGCAGAGTGAATCGCTATGGCAGAATTCATGCAAATATGAGGGCTATCCAGAAAGTAGATTACGTTTTGGAATTAAAAATGAACAAAGTATAGGAGAAAACATTTACCATATGTAGTTGAAAGCCACACCCAAATACCACATCTCACGAAATCGCCATTCAAACTTAGGCACTTACCGTAGCAATGAATGAGCTTTGCAACTCCTTCCCCACTATATTATGCCGCTTGCATCCTCAACCAGCCGGTCACCCCTTGCCACAGCTGCGCAGTGTCGCCAAAACACTGTGTTGCCAGCTACGCCCCCATTGTTGGAAACAAGCGGTTGAGGACGCAAGCGGCAGAATTTAGTGGGGAAGGAGTTGCAAAGCTCATTCATTGCTATGGTAAGTGCTTAGATCTGAATGGCGACTATGTGAGATGTGGTATTTGGGTGTGGCTTTCAACTGCATATGGTAAATGTTTTCTCCTATACTTTGTTCATTTTTAATTCCAAAACGTAATATACTTTCTGGATAGCCCTCGTATATGAAAACAAGGAAGAACTGGAAATTGATACAAACAATGCTTTAAAGTATGGGATTCTATGCATTTTGGAGCTTCACGTTGGGTCCCCACTTTGGCCACCTCTGCCCTACATTGCAACTTACCCGGTCGCCTTTTTCCCCTTTGGACCCATAGTTCCCTGGTGGTCCACGCTCACCTTTCCCACCCTGCAAAAATACATGGAAGTCTTTCAGAAATGAACTATCTTCATGCAATTATACATTTAAAAAACACAGCAGGAGATAATGATATACTTTCTTAGGCTTTCTGTGAAATTAATGCAGTTTGCCTCCACTTTAACTTCTACGGTTCAGTTCTATGGACCCCTTAGGAATTGTAGTTTGGTGAGGCACTAGCACTCTTTGGTAGATAATCCATAGTTGTTGTTTTTTTTTGTCATGTCAGGAGAGACTTGAGAAACTGCAAGTCACTTCTGGTGTAAGAATATTGGCCGTTTGCAAGGACGTTGTCCAGGGGACGCTCGGATGTTTTGATGATTTTTTACCATCCTTGTGGGAGGTTTCTCGCATGTCCCCACATGAAGCTGGAGCTGACAGAGGGAGCTCATCCGAGCTCTCCTTGGGTTGGATTCGAAACAGCAACCTTCAGGTCAGCAAACCAATCTTCATGTCATCAGTCCTGCCGGCACATGGGTTTAACACGCTGTGCCACCAGGGACTCCAAATATAATAATAATCATCATCATCATCATAATAATCATAATGGTAAGGTAAAGGTTTCCCCTGACGTTAAGTCCAGTCGTGACCGACTCTGGGGGTTGGTGCTCATCTCTATTTCTAAACCGAAGAGCCGGCATTGTCCATAGACATCTCCAGGTCATGTGGCCGGCATGACTGCATGAAGCGCCGTTACCTTCCCGTCGGAGCGGTACCTATTGATCTACTCACATTTGCATGTTTTCGAACTGCTAGGTTAGCAGGAGCTGGGGCCAACAGTGGGCGCTCATTCCGCTCCCGGGATTTGAACCTGGGACCTTTCGGTCCACAAGATCAGCAGCTCAGCACTTTAACACACTTCGCCACCGGGGCTCCAATTATAATAATAATAATAATAATAATTTTATTCTTATATCCCGCCCCATCTCCCCGGAGGGACTCGGGGCGGCTTACATGGGGCCATGCCCAGACACGACAGCACAATAATAATTATTATTATTATTATTATTATTATTATTATTATTATTATTATTTTATTTTTCTATCCCAGCTCCATCTCCCCGCAGAGACTCGGGGCAGCTAACACAGGGCCAAGCCCAGAAAACAGATAAAAGCAAATAAGATACATGTAAAAACAGCATCTTCAACCTATAAAACACATTAAAACAAAGTGGTACAATACAGTAATAATACAATAATGGTAAAACCCAATTTTAGAGCATGGGATGAAGACATAGGAGAAGTGGAGTTAGATGGGAGGCCGGTCTAGTCAAAAGTGCAGCGATATATAATTGTAGTGCAATTTGGGAGCGTAGAAGGACAAAGTGCTTAAACATTCTCAAGAGAATTGGAGTGTTAAAGTGGTGTCATACTCTACAGTGTAGATGCAGCCAGAAAGAAGACAGAAATCCTGGCTTTGAATCTCTAATATTAAAAATTAATACCAGGCTTAATAGAAGTTCTAACAACAGCAGTGGGTCTTTTGGGTCTGGCAACCCAGCAGTGGAAGAGGGTGTTGTTACATCACTTAAAACATACTGAAATCAGGCTCCGATAAAACACTTTTGCAATTACAGAAATGTGATTGTGTGCCTCTCTGTATCTCCAGCTAACAGCATGGGGGATGAAGCTCTTAAGAGAGAAAAGAACAGATCTGGCTAAGATGAAGGAAGGAACAATGTGCCATCCAGACACATGACAAACATTACTGGTGCCGGGATCCATATGCTAGTAAAAATGGGAATGTTCTGCTCAAATGTGATCAGGAGGAGGCTTTTACAACAGATGCAAAAAAGCAATGGTAGTCTCCAGCCTTGCCAATGAGCCTTGCCAATGACAGCAAGCCTGAAGGCTGGAGGATGATGGAAGGTAGAAGCTCAAAAAAGAGCGTTATGGAGTCTCGGTCCTGTCAGCATCTCACAGATGGAAAATGGGACACATCCAGCTAAGCAACATCGGAGTTTGGTTAAGATGGCAAACCTTACTGGTGAGGAGGAAGAGACATGTTGAGAGAGGCCTCAGCAAACTGAGAGTGCATCTACACTGTAGAATTAATGTGGTTTGATATCACTTTAACTGCCATGTCTCACTGCTATGGAATAATGGGATTTGCACTTTGGGAAAGCAGCAGAACGCTTGGGTAAGGAAGGTTAAAGATGTAGTAAAACTATAGCTCCCATGATTCCATAGCATAGAGACATGGTAATTCAAGTGGTGTCGAACTGCATTAATTCTACAGTGTGGATGCATTGTCCTATCTTCTCTTTTCTGTTGAGGTAACTGGCTACCAACGACTTAGTATTTACAGCCATTCAGATAAGTGGAAGACAAAGAGGGAAGTGAGAAGAGAAACTGGGATATTTAAAACCAGCTGAAAAAGGATGGGAATGGATTTGGCTTTTTCAAACAGTCACTTACCTTTAGCCCTACAGGACCCAATGTGTCCTAAGGAGAGAAAAAGATAATATGAATATACAGTATGGTCCCCAAATCTAAAGGAATATATATATATATATATATATATATATATATATATATATTAGAAACTCTTGATACAGGTTGGGGATATGGTATCCAAAATGCTTGGGACCCAAAAATATTTTCAATTTCAGGTTTCTTCTATTTGCAAATAATAATAATAATAATAATAATAATAATAATAATAATAATAATAATAATAATAATAATATCTATCTTGTTTGCTATGTCGTACTATGTCGTTGTGTCAATAATAATAATAATAATAATAATAATAGTGTCCGACGTGTGATCCAATACAAAGCCAGCAGGGTGTCTGCTGTGGACTCATCTTGTTGTGTTTCAAATAATAATAATAATAATAATAATAATAATAATAATAATAATAATAATAACTTTATTTTTGTACCCCACCATCTCCCCAAAGGGACTCGGGGCGGCTTACATGGGGACGAGCCCCATCAACAGAGTTAAAATACAAAATATGAACATACTAAGTGCATAGATGGTACACAGTAAGTGCATAAATAATAGCATAAAAAACAGAAAAAACAGGACCATTATAGCAAAAATAAATCAACCATCAAACCAACCAATAAAGTTGAAGTAACTGTCAGTGGGTAGGCAGAAAAATATATAGTTTTTTTGAGGTGGGACCCAAGTCTAAACACCAAATTTATTTCTGTGTTATGCACATCGTTTGAAGGTAATTTCATACAATATTTTAAATAATTTTGTGCATTGAATCCGCCAGAAATCCAAGATGCCACTTTGTCAGTCAACAATGTGTATGATTTTTAATATCAGAATATCCATGTTTACAAGTCCCACTTAGTGCACTTTTACCCAGTTCATTTTATGATTTCATTGCTGTATTTTAACCTGTGTTTTATTAATGATTGTGATTTTATTTTGTCTTTTTAATTTAAATTTGCTCATTTTTTGGTACTTGATGTTATTCTATGTTCGTTCTGTATTTGTAAGCTGCCCAGAGTCCCCCCGAGGAGATGGAGGTGGGGTATAAAATTATTATTATTATTATTATTATTATTATTATTATTATTATTATTATTATTAGATAAGGGATGTTCAAACTATATAGTAAACTATATATTTTAATGATACTTGTGCTGGAAGTATACTATTATATGTACTGGATGACCTATATTATAACCTGTCTTGGGACCCATGATGGATGAGAAGTAAGTGTTAATGAAAGAAACATCTTGTGGCAATGAGTTCCGCAGTTTAACTATACATTATGTGAGGAGGCGTTTACATAAATCCCCTCCTGTTCATCTTCAGTGAACAACTCCATTGAGTCCCAATGGCATAATGAGAGAGGAGGAAACATATTTCCCTATCTACTTTCCCCGCAGACCTTGAATAATTTTATATGCCTCTATCACATTTCCCCTTCCGTGCCTCTTTCCCTGCATTGTCCAATGAGCTCAGATTCAGAGGGAAATTAATTTATGCGAAAAGCCAGAAGCAGCGATATCGGGTCTCTTCCCGCTGCTAGCTTCTTCGCTTCCCTGCAATGTGCCGGGAGCAAATGCAAAGCATTAAAAAAAGCCCAAATTAACAGGCTTGTTTTGCATAGTCTGTAGAAGTATGATTTGCATTATATGGGGAGGGGAAAAAAACTCCAGTTTGGATGGATGAGCAGAACTGGGACAAAGCTACCTGAGAAGAGAAGCAACGGGTAATGCAGATACAATGCGAAATAGTTGGAGACTGGCATGATGTATATAGTCTTTGAAGGCAAAAGGAGCCACATCCATGCGAAGTCTCTAGAGACAGAGGAATGTCTTGTATCCATCATATTGCAGTGGCCCTTAGACCAAAATACCTGGGAGGTTATCTATACAAAGATGACTCATTATGGCTGAAAGCGTCTTGGTCTATATCAGTGATTCCCAAAGTGGGCACTGCTGCCCCCTGGTGGGTGCTGCAGCGATCCAGGGGGGCGGTGATGGCACCTATTAGGACACGGGGGTGGGGCCAGGGGAGGGGTGTGGCTTCTTCCCAAATGCCGGAGACAGGGCTGAGCACAAGAGGCGCCTGTTAGGACACACAGGGGGCGGAGCTAAAGGAGTGGGCGTGGCTTCTTCCCAATTACCCGAGACAGGGCTGAGAATCTATACCTCTCCTGAGGCACTTGTTGGGACACAGAGGGTGGAGCTAGGAAAGGGGGCGGGGCCTCCTTCCAAGAGCCTGAGACAGGGCTGAGCCTCTATATCTCTCCTGAGAGGCCTTTTAGGACTAAAGGGCAGGGCTAGGGGCAGGGGCGGGGCCTCCTTCCAAGAGCGCGAGACAGGGCTGAGCCTCTATACCTCTCCTGAGAGGCCTTTTAGGACTAAAGGGCAGGGCTAGGTGTGGGGGCGGGGCCTCCTTCCAAGAGCCTGAGACAGGGCTGAGCTTCTATACTTCTCCTGAGAGGCCTTTTAGGACTAAAGGGCGGGGCTAGGTGTGGGGGCGGGGCCTCTTCCCAAGAGCGTGAGACAGGGATGAGCCTCTATACCTCTCCTGAGAGACCTTTTAAGACTAAAGGGTGGGGTTGGGGGCAGGGCCTCTTCCCAAGAGCCTCTATTTACCTCCCCTGAGGCGCTTGTTAGAACATGGGGGTGGGGTAGAGAGGTTCAGCCCCATCAGGCACTTGGAAAGAGGCCCCGCCCCCTCCTCTAGCCCCTCCCCCTGTGTCCTCGCAAAACACAGGTATAGAAGCTCATCCCAGTCCTGGCCGCCCATTTGTGGCCCCGCCCACTTCCCCTCATAGCCCTGCATCTTGGACTAGGGGAGTGGCTCAGCCCCGCCCTCTTGAGCAGGAGCCACACACCCCTCTAAGCCACGCCCCCTTTCCAGGGGGTGCTGAGTAATATTTTTTCTGGAAAGGGAGCGGCAGGCCAAATAAGTTTGGGAACCACTGGTTTAGACCCATTTGAATGATTCCTGCTCTCTTCTGAGTACTCAGCATTGGGAACCCAGCATGAGCAAGTTTTGAAACCGTACTCAGTGTTGGGAACCCACCATGAGCAAGTTTTGAAGCCTTACTCAGCATTGGGAACGTACCATGAGCAAGTTTTGAAGCCTTACTCAGCATTGGGAACGTACCATGAGCAAGTTTTGAAGCCTTACTCAGTGTTGGGAACCCACAATGAGCAAGTTTTGAAGCCTTACTCAGCATTGGGAACGTACCATGAGCAAGTTTTGAAGCCTTACTCAGTGTTGGGAACCCACCATGAGCAAGTTTTGAAGCCTTACTCAGCATTGGGAACGTACCATGAGCAAGTTTTGAAGCCTTACTCAGCATTGGGAACGTACCATGAGCAAGTTTTGAAGCCTTACTCAGTGTTGGGAACCCACAATGAGCAAGTTTTGAAGCCTTACTCAGTGTTGGGAACCCACAATGAGCAACTTTTGAAGCCTTACTCAGTGTTGGGAACCCACAATGAGCAAGTTTTGAAGCCTTACTCAGCGTTGGGAACCCACCATGAGCCAGTTTTGAAGCCTTACTCAGCATTGGGAACCCAACATGAGCAAGTTTTGAAGCCTTACTCACTGATCACTGATCTACACCTAGCACACAATAACTAAGTATAAGCTGAGGGGGGGGCTTTTCAATCCTAAAAAAGAGCTGAAAAACTCGGCTTATACTCAAGTATATATGGTACATACTATTTTTTAACGTTGAGCTCAGCTTGCAGCAATGGAAGTGAATTGAGGGCAAAAGTGGGAGGAGACGAGGGAAGCTGGGACATTTTTGAAGCAGCCGAAGAAGTGGGAAGGCTGAGGATATTAGGACAATGCCTGCCAAATCAGGGCAGTAGAAGGGAATGGATAGGCTAAATCTGTTCAAATTGAGTAGGGTCACCTCTACAGTAATGAAGGGTCCCAAATTGGCAGTGTATCCAAATCCCAGTAACCATCTCCATGTCTGACCCCAACCTTTAGTGAAAGAGAAGGACGCCAAAGGGAGTTGAATGAAGCCTGAACCTGCAAGCCATTGCAACTGTCCTCCTGAGTTTGCAACCAGGGGAGCCATTTGCACACCTCGTCCGGAGCTCCTTAGAAAATTAATGCTGTATTATCCAAAGCCCCTTGACTTACATTTGCATGCGGCGACCTCTGCAGACACGGGGGACACTGCAAAAGGAGAAGGCAATTAGAAAGATGGAAAGGAGAAAGGCTTATCATTAGGGCTGCAAAATGGTCAGAGGAAAGCGAGGCCTATTTACGTAGAAACCCATCCTTCTTTGTCCGAAGCACCCTCGGCGCTGGTAACTATGGCCCTGATTGTGCATGTTTCAATTAGTTCTGAACAATCCAAATAGCCAATTGCTTTCTTTTTGTTGTAGTGGGAATTATTTCTAATATGAATCATCGCAAAAACTGTCCAGCGCTAGGCACTATCTTAAAGAGACATGGTTCCAATTGTTTCACAGTAGAAGGGATGCTTCATCTAAAACAGTGGTTCTCAACTTTCCTAATGCCACGACCCCTCAAAACATGGCTATTTCGAAATGCTTTTGACTGAATAGCCCCAGTTAGAGAAGTAGTTGTCACAGCCTTCGCACCTTATCGATGTTCCTCTCTTGTTGATTTTATTTTTAAATGAGATTACTCTTCCTGATAGCCCTATATTTTATCCTGAGCCTTACATTGAGCCTGTATAATTTTTTCCTCTATATATATATATTGTCAGGAGTGTTAATGTGGGATTTGTGTATTAGTAGTGTTTAAATGAAATTTGTGTCTAGCATGTATTGCATCATCCAGGAAATGCTATAGTGTGTAAAGAGTTAATTTGGTAAGAAGCTGTATTGACCTTGGATGTGTGGCTGGAACACAAAGAGGAGTGTCCAGACTACAAGTGGTTTTGTATATAGCTGATTGCATCAGATGAGCTGTTTCTGCCTGCTGAGAAGATCCGTGCTGTTTGTCTTGATTGAAAGTCCTATGTCTATCGTCTGCAAGTCTGTTTGTCTTGTCAAGTAAAACTTTGTACATACTTTTTACTTCGTCTCTGACGTCCCTTCGTTCTGCACTCAACTGACATCATTCATCTGCTACTACGCTGTGCGCAATACTCTGACAAGGAGCCCCAGTGGCGAAGTGTGTTAAAGCACTGAGCTGCTGAACTTGCAGACTGAAAGGTCGCAGGTTCAAATCCCGGGAGCAGAGTGAGCACCCTCTGTTAGCTCCAGCTTCTGCCAACCTAGCAGTTCGAAAACATGCCAATGTGAGTAGATCAATAGGTACCGCTCCATTGGGAAGGTAACAGCACTCCATGCAGTCATGCCTATGGCCACATGACCTTGGAGGTCTACGAACAACGCCGGCTATTCGGCTTAGAAATGGAGATGAGCACCAACCCCCAGAGTCAGACATGACTGGACTTAACGTCAGGGGAAAACCTTACCTTATATATATTGCACTATGCTCAGACTCATTGTTCTGATATGCTGTTTTATCCTGTTTTATGCTGTTATATGGTTTTATTGTATGACTATTTATTATATGTGACATTTGCTGTTTGCTGTTTTTATACCCCCACCCTCTCTCAACCCAAAGGAGACTCAGAGTGGCTTACAAGTTGTATGTACATACAATATATATGTATATTTTTCGTGTCAGGAGCAACCGGAGTTGCTTCTGGAGTGAGAGAATTGGCCGTCTGGAAGGACGTTGCCCAGGGGACGCCCGGATGTTTTTGATGTATTTATTGTGACATTGGGCTTGTTCTCCATGTGAACCACCCCGAGTCCCCCTGGGAGAGATGGGAGCGGGATATAAAAATATTATTATTATTATTATTATTATTATTATTATTATTATTATTATTATTATTATTATTATTATGCAGCTCCTCATGTTATGGTGACCCCCAACCATAACATTATATTCGTTGCTACTTCTTAATGGTACTTTTGCTACTGTTATGAATCATAATGTAAATATCTGATATGAGGGATGTATTTTCATTCACTGGACAAAATTTGGCACTATACCCGATACGTCCAAATTTAAATACTGATGGCATTGGGTGTGGATTGATTTTGTCATTTGGGAGTTGTAGTTTCTGTGGTTTATAATTAATCTACAATCAAAGAGCAATCTGAACTCTACCAATGATGGAATTGAACCAAACTTGGAACACAGAATTCCCATAACCAACAGAAAATACTGGAAGGGTTTGGTAGGCATTGATCTTGAGTTTAGAAGTTGTAGTTCACCTACATCCAGAGAGCACTGTGGACTCCAAACAATGATGGATCTGGACCAAACTTGGCACAAATACTCAATATGCCCAAATGTGAACATTGGTGGGGATTGGGGAAATAGACCTTGACATTTTGGAGTTGTAGTTGCTGGGATGTATAGTTCACCTACAATAAAAGAGCCCCTTGAAACCCCCCCCCCCCCCAATGATAGGATTGGGCCAAACTTCCCACACAGAACCCCTATGACCAACAGAAAATACTGGAAGGGTTTGGTAGGCATTGACCTTGAGTTTGGGAGTTGTAGTTCACCTATATCCAGAGAGCAAATGTGGACTCAAACAATGATGGATCTGGACCAAACTTGGCACAAATACTAATTATGTTTAAATGTGAACACTGGTGGATTTTGGGGGGAAATAGAGCTTGACATTTAGGAGTTGAAGTTGCTGGGATTTATAGTTCACCTACAATCAAAGAGTCCCTTGAACCCCACCAATGAAAGAGTCAGACACAATTAGACTTAATGTCAGGGGAAAACCTTTATCTTTATCTATATATGTGTGTGTTTATCTTAAAAGCTATTATACTGTTTATATTTATTGGGGAGTAAAGGTACACCTACATTGTTAAATGAATGGAGTTTGACATTTCTTTCCATGTCTTAGCTCAATGCTATGGAACCATGAGAGTTATAGTTTTGCAAGGTTTGTAGCCTTCTCTATCATAGAGTGTCAAGTGGCATCTCTCACAATTCCATAGCATTGAGCCATGGCAGTTAAAGTAGGGCCAAACTACATTTATTTTACAATGTAGATGCACTTGAAATCTCAGTAAACAGAGTGGAACTTGGTTGTTGTATGTCTTTCGGGCTTTGTGGCCATATTCCAGAAGTATTCTCTCCTGACGTTTCGCCCACATCTATGGCAGGCATCCTCAGAGGTTGTGAGGTATGGAACTTACTTTTCAGTAGAAGCCTAGAAGACTGGACTGTTAGAAGCTCAGTTGTTTGCAATGCACTGGCCACCCCTGTTTTCCCTGGCAAAGTAATGAGAGCAACCATCGTTTTCTGCTGCATGTGAGGATTTGTGGCTTAACCACCGCTTCCTCCTGCCAAACCAGCTCAATCTGAGATGCTGCCCATGGGAGGAAGTACAAGACAGACCTCAGACTGAGATCGCAATGGTTTCCTTGCTTTGAGGTCGGTCGAAGGCATAGAAACGGATAGAAATAACAGTTTTGTGGACTCTGGACAAGTGCCTTTTCCTGTGCGTACCCAACCAAGGTGCTTAAGAAGATCAGACGAAACCTGCTGGACCAAACCACAAGGACATCTTGTCCAATATTTCATTTTTGCCGGTTAAATGTCTCTGAGAATCTACACCTAGCATACAATAACTAGGTCTGCTCCCTTTTCTGCATTTGAGTCCAGATTCTAAAGGTGCTACCCAAGACACTGAAAATAGATTTGGCACCTGGGATAAACCTTGCATGCATTGGACTAAAACTCAAAACAGATCCACTGCCCCAGCAACATGAAATCCAACAGCCCTAATTGTTATTTGGTAGCTACAGATTCCCAGAGATCTTTGGAGGAACAGAAGATAGGACAAAATGTTTCTGGGGTCTGATCCAACAAGGTTCTTCTGATGTCTTTAAGCAGGCTTTAAAGGAGTCGGAGTTTTAAAGGAGCTCTCCAAGGTGCTGAACCGATTACAGGAGTTGGTTTCAGCACCCTGGAGAGTGCAGATCAAACCTCTATATACCTGGACATAGCCCAGACTTCAAGGTAGTGATCCGGTTATATAACAGATCTCAGACACTTCCCACTGACCTGGAAACCACTAGTTACCACTTTCAAATATACCCAACTGTGGCATGTGAAGCCACAAAATCAGTCAGAAGAGACCTCAAGGGCCATCAATCCAACAACTTGCTGCCAGACAGGAGAGTACAATCAAAACCCTCTTAACAGATGCCCATTTGATCTCAGTTTAAAAGTAGGAATGAGACTCCTTTGGGCTCAAAGGAAGCATATTCCACTGCCAAACAGCTCTAAGCTCTTCCTGATGTTTAGATGGAATAACTTCTCCCACAATTTGAATCCATATGCCCATATTCTAATATGTTTTATGTTTTATGCTGTTCTATGCTGTTTATACTCTTTTTATTGTTTTATATTGGTTTAAATTATGATTGTGTTTTAATTGTATGTTGATGTCAGGCTTGTCCCCATGTGAGCCGCCCCAAGTCCTCTTTGGGGAGATGGGAGTGGGATATAAAATAAAGTTATTATAAAAATTATTATTGTTCTGTTTCTAGTCTAGCTGGCCTCTTCCTCAATATGGCCTCTGTTTAAATATTTAAGCATAGCTATTATGCCTCCTCTCTGCCTTCTTTTCTCCAAGCTAAATGTGGTGGAGGCTCCTTCTTTGGAGGCTTTTAAGCAGAGGCTGGATGGCCATCTGTTGGGGGTGGTTTGAATGTGATTTTCCTGCTTTTTGGTAGGGGGTTGGACTGGATGGCCCACGAGGTATGATTCTACCCAGTTCCTTAAATTGCTCTTCATGGAGACCTATAGTTTTCAGACATCTAAGTGTTTTGGACTCCAACTTTCAGAAGTCCTGGCCAGGTTGTCCAATTCTGGGAGCTGAAATCCCAAAACATCTGGAGAACCAAAGGTTGGACACCACTGATCTACACAATGCTCTTATTGATGCCTTTTATTTCTCTCTTTATATATCCTCTAGCTGTGCCCAGCCACGCGTTGCTGTGGCAAAGTGGTGGTGGTATTGGTTAAAAATTGTTGTGTAATTTTTATTTGACGTTATTTGTATTTTTAAATTAATTTTATTGTAAGTTATCTTTTTATTTATTATATTTTACTGTTTTCTTGTATAATTTTTAGTTATTTTTTGTTATTATGGTATTTTATTGTATTAATTTTTTAGTGTTTTTTATTATTTTTATTGGGTTGCTAGGAGACCAAGTTGGAGGAGCTTAGCCTTCTAACTGGCACCAATTGGATAAAAGCAATTATTCCCCTCTCTCTAATTAGGACTTTATTTTTCTTTTCTTTTTGTTGTATCAACCTAGAGCCGTGGATGATGTGTTGTGTCATCAAATTTCGAGGTTGGGGGGCCTGTAGTTTTGTTGTTTTGTGAGTTGCCGTGATGCCATCACTCTTTTATATATATAGATAGTCTCTGGCTCACAGAGCTTCTGTGCAAACTCAGGTATACATTTGGATGAGGCTCACAATTTCCAAAGAGAGGCTCATCCAAATGCAGGCACGGTCCTTGACATTGAGCGGGATCCATGCTTTGATGCACCTTTTCCTTTATAGTCCTCCTCTCTCCTTCCAAGCCAGGCAACACTTTATGCTTCCTACAGGCTTCTAAAAATAGCCCAATCCAATAACTCAAGGGGCGGCAGCCGAAACAGAAAGCTCCCGAAAGCACACAATGGCATCGATACTAAATAATTTATAATATGTAGCGGATTGGGAAATTAATTGCCTATTTTTTTCTGTGCATGCTCTATATTTCCAGCCCATCTGTTGTCAATTCTGGATGGTATTTATCAGGTGGGGCTTATATGTGCAACTATTAGCCTTCTTATTGTTTGAGCTTTGTTACCATTTTTGCCTTTCTGTTTCTTAATTGTCCATCTATTACCCATTATTTATTATCAACGGAGCCGTGTGCCTTCTAAGTGCCGTTGGATTTTGCTTTTGCTTTATAATAACAGATGGTAAATCTGATTGAATTAGGGATGGGAGAGCCTTGCACGGCTCCCTTTAGATTAGCTCGGAAATTACTTCTAGAAATCTGGCTCAGTTTACCTTTCCGTAACTCTGTAGCCAAAGTGTGAGTTGTTTACTTAATCCTACAAAAAGCCTCTGCTTTAATTGCCATGACTCAATGCTATGGTATTCTGGAATTGTAGCTGAGCTGCTGAACTTGCTGATTGAAAGGTCAGTGGTTTGTATCTGTGGAGTGGAGGTGAGCTCCAACTGTTAGCCCCAGCTTCTGCCAACCCAGCAGTTCGAAAACATGCAAATGTGAGTAGATGAATAGGTACCACTCTGGTGGGAAGGTAACGGCACTCCATGCAGTCATGCTGGAGTCAGTGGTTTGAATCTGTGGAATGGAGGTGTGCTCCAACTGTTAGCCCCAGCTTCTGCCAACCCAGCTGTTCTAAAACATGCAAATGTGAGTAGATAAATAGGTACCGCTCTGGTGGGAAGGTAACAGCACTCCATGCAGTCATGCCAGAGTCAGTGGTTTGAATCTGTGGAGTGGAGGTGAGCTCCAACTGTTAGCCCCAGCTTCTGCCAACCCAGCTGTTCTAAAACATGCAAATGTGAGTAGATAAATAGGTACCGCTCTGGTGGGAAGGTAACGGCACTCCATGCAGTCATGCCGGAGTCAGTGGTTTGAATCTGTGGAGTGGAGGCGAGCTCCAACTGTTAGCCCCAGCTTCTGCCAACCCAGTAGTTCAAAAACATGCAAATGCGAGTAGATGAATAGGTGGTGGGAACTCTGGTGGGAAGGTAACAGCGCTCCATGCAGTCATGCCGGCCACATGACCTTGGAGGTGTCTATGGACAACGCCAGCTCTTCAGCTTAGAAATGGAGATGAGCACCAACCCCCAGAGTTGGACACAACTAGACTTAAGGGCTTGTGCCTCCCCAAAACTACAACTCCCAGGATTCCATGGCATTGAGTCATGGCAGCTAAAATGGCCTGAAACTGCATTAATTCTATAGCGTAGATGTGTCCTATCTCTAAATAGAACTAGAGATTCAACAAGTTCAAGAGAATAACAGACACCAAAGTAACTCAAGATCTCTATTGGGTACAGAAATGCCTATCGATTAGTGATGCAAAGAATATTAGAATATTCTTATTAAAATATATTAAACCTCACAACCTCTGAGGATGCCTGCCATAGATGTGGGTGAAACGTCAGGAGAGAATGCTTCTGGAACATGGTCATACAGCCTGGAAAACTCACAGCAAATCAGTGATTCTGCCGTGAAAGCCTTCGACAACACAATATTAGAATAGCTGCAATGTTTCTTATTCACAACAAAATAGGAAAAAGCATGGTCATATATTGTGTTTTTTCCCCCTCTTTGGGTTTTTAAATATAATTTTTAACATGTAAAGGGGAAAAAGCTATTTTCCAAAAACCTCACACTATTGAGAAGAACTCACTGCATTGCATTGCATTTCTATTGCACTTTTTTTTCTATAAGGAAACTATTCTATTTTATTTATGTCTTGCTTTTCTCCAATAACAAACCCCAAGAGGCTGCTTTACAATAAGGCAATGGGGATGTTGTTTGGCACAAAAAAGTTACTTGAAACAGAAAAAAAAACTCCACACTTTGTGCCGGGGAAATCCTTTGACAAAGTTCCAAAGTTCCAAAGTTCCTTCGGGTGAGAAGGGAGGGATATAAATATTGGAAATAAATAAATAAGTTTTTAATTTTTTTTTTTTGTAAAAGTTTTCATCATCTGTCCAGCAGGGAGATTTAAAAAAATATTTTCTGCATTCTTGAAATGAAGGAAAGTTGCATCTAAGTTAGTGGCTGCATTAGTCAAATAGAGACGGAAGAGTCCAGCTTAGTTTATGAGTCTCCAGGGCAAACGAGACTTTCCTTGGTTTCTTTTCAGCATTGATGGCTCTGGAGTCTGGGCCACACAAAGGAGGCCTCAGAAACCACTGTTTATTAGGCTCTTTCCAGGAAAGGATTGGCATCAATGAAGCTTTAAGTGCTGCAAGGTTCTGCAGGAACAAGCTGAGTTTTATTCACAAACGGTGGGTAAGGAAATTGGAAAAAAATTAAGGAGGTCTTCCAGAGATCTTTTTATACCTCACAGTCACAGAATTTCTGATTCCATTTATATAGTTTTGACTGCATCCTTTGGAAAACTGGGATTTGTAGTTTGGTCAGTGAGATCTTCCAGTTTGCAACAATCTCTGACCATAGGAAGATCTGACGGGAAGATTATCTGCTTGGACTTGGACTACATGGCCATGCATCCCAAAAGACTCACAGCAATATACAGTAGAGTCTCACTTATCCAACACTCACTTATCCAACGTTCTGGATTATCCAACGCATTTTTGTAGTCAATGTTTTCAAAACATCATGATATTTTGGTGCTAAATTCATAAATACAGTAGTTGCTACATAGCATTACTGCAGATTGAACTACTTTTTCTGTCAAATTTGTTGTCTAACACGATGTTTTGGTGCTTAATTTGTAAAATCATAACCTAATTTGATGTTTAATAGGCTTTTCCTTAATCTCTCCTTATTATCCAACATCACTTATCCAACGTTCTGCCGGCCCGTTTAGCTTTGATAAGTGAGACTCTACTGTAATCTGGATTCAGAAACTGGATTATATGGCAGTGTAGATCCAACCTGGATAACGGGAGGACATCTGGCTTAAAAATACAATGGCTGACCTAGAAAATGCCTAGAGAAGACACATCTATATATATAAAAGGGTGATGGCATCAGGGCAGCGGACAAAACAACAAAACTACAGGCCCCCCAACCTCGAAATTTGATAACACAAACCATCATTCATGGCTCTAGGTTGATACAACAAAAAGGAAAAGAAAAATAAAGTCCTAATTACAGGGAGAGGAATAATAATTTTTATCCAATTGCTGCCAGTTTGAAGGCTAAGCTCTGCCCACTTGGTCTCCTAGCAACCTACTCAGCCCAGGGGACTGGCACAGTTAGGCCTCACTTAGGCCTCTTCCACAGATTATCAGATTTTAACTGGATTATATGGCAATGTAGACTCAAGGCCCTTCCACACAGCTATATAACCCATTTATAATCTTATATTATCTGCTTTGAACTGGATTATCTTGACTCCACACTGCCATATAATCCACTTCAGTGTGCATACTAAACATAAAGACAACCATACAACAGGCATTCAATACCACCACTAGCTCAACAATTTCTCACCAACACCACCAGACAACGCCACAGCAACGCGTGGCCGGGCACAGCTAGTGGGTAAATAAAAGACTTCTGGCCAGAGAATGTCATAGAATAAGGGCCCTTGAGAGGACATATTTTGCAAGAAGTGGATAAATGAATTCACAGATCCACATCTCAAGATCTTCCCTTGAACTTCACTGATTTAGTAAGTTCCTTTTAGTAAGTTCTTCCCATTGTAGCAATCCTTAACAGCAACACTATGAGGTAGGTCAACATTATTATTCCAAGATGGCAAACTGAGAAAAAGTAGGAAACTTAAGAGTGGTTGGAG
This sequence comes from Anolis carolinensis, assembly GCF_035594765.1. Lineage (NCBI taxonomy): Eukaryota > Metazoa > Chordata > Lepidosauria > Squamata > Anolidae > Anolis > Anolis carolinensis. Next base: position 21,523,140 of record NW_026943821.1, on the reverse strand, counting down.
TGTCTAAAAGAAATGGAGATCTTTTCAATGGGTACTGCAGGTTCATAGCCACCACAAATCACCACTCATATCCATATGAACATTTTTAGGTTCTACATTGGATATTTCTCCAATTTGATTCCCTCCAGCTACACTTTTGCGGAGATTATGGGAACTTCAGTACAATAGAGGACACTAGGTTGGAAGAAGCCATCACAAACGTTTCTCTCATACAACTCACTGTTGTTCCTTGGTCACCTTTCACAGCAACCTTCCCAGCTGCAGTCAGCTCCTGAGAAAATAGAAAACAAATGGTGAAATTACAGGTCTGTGGTCCACTAACTCCTCCTTGATGTCTTTCATGTCAATGATGGTGGTGAGTCAACTTTCAAGTCACCTTCTATTGGCCAAAAGTCTCGTTTGGCTGAAAGCATGGAGAAACTCCCCAAATGATCTTTATTGAGACCTTTGCCACGCCTAAAGTTCAAACAAAAAATTTACAATTTTTTTCCCAAAATATATTTTTGTCCCAACATGCCATCTATAGAAGAAGCCATTTATAAATATACAATATAATGTATGTACTTATAATATTGATAATAATATTATAATGTAATACAATATTATACTAATTAATAATACAATATAATATTAATTATATATTATATATTAAATGTAATATTACTAATAATATTACCATAAAATTATATAGTACAATATAGTAATTTAATGCTTATATTGTGCTATGCTAATAATATATTGTATGTACATTCGATTTGTAAGCCACTCTGAGACCCCTTTGGGGTGAGAAGAGTGGCATGTAAATGTAGTAAATAAATAAATAAATAAATTTCCAACATGTTTATTTCTTAATTTGTGGTCTGAAGGACTTCTCCTGATTTCCTGTAGTTCAAAAAGACCTCTCATGGATCCAAAACATGAAGGAAATGCTCCTCGTAGGAGATACTTGGGATCCATTCCTTTTTTGGGTATGAGCTGGTCTTTTAGGATCTCCTGAGCATCTAGTTACACCCCATAGCCTTCCTTGGTTGCCCACTCCAGGCCGAAAGTAAAATCGAGAGGTCAATGCAGATGCAAGATTTTCACCTGACACTTTCTAATTTATTCTGACAATGTCACAAACTGCCTTCACTACTTCATCTTTCTCTTGCTGGGTGATATTCCTCACCTGCTTGCTCTGAGGTTCCTCCAAGCAGAAACAACGCGTGTAGACTTTCCCTTCTGTCTGGGGGTTGATCTCGATCAGGTCGTTGCTCTGCATGACTTCCACATCCCGGCGTGTTTTGGAAACTTCCGGGAAGCACTACAGAAGGAGAGAAAAGGTTTTGGTGAGCAAACTACCATTGTCCTGGGTTGATCTGTATGGGTTTTGGAGCCGAGCAATCAATGGACACAGTTGGCCAAGATCTTATTTGGGAGACAACAAAACACAATGTCAACTTTGCAGGATTATGAGTGATCAAGTAAGGAAAGTGGAACTATGCTAGACCTGCACACCTTTCCACAGCACCATGGATGGCTGGTTGTTCAACCCTGGGAGATCCTTACACAAGGACTTCTCAATACCTCTTTTCACAAGCCAATCAAAAGTCCAATGGCTTGCACACTAGATGGTTACACCAAATGTAAGAATCCTAGTTCACAAAGATGGCTGAGGATCAGCAGAATCCAATGTCTGTGAGCCATTGTCTAAGACAGTGATGGCCAACCTATGACACGCGTGTCAGCACTGACACGCCTAGCCATTTTTGCTGACATGCTGCTACATGCAGATTGATTGGATGATTATGTCTTTTGTGGCCAAATTTAGTGTGATTTGGTCCAGTGGTTTTGTTGTTTACTCCATGGGAATTATGCACATGACATTTTTATATATATATATATATATATATATATATATATATATATATATATATACACACACACACACACACACACACACACACACACACACACACACGCACACACACACACACATATACAGTAGAGTCTCACTTATCCAACACTTATTTATCCAACATTCTGGATTATCCAAAACATTTTTGTGGTCAATGTTTTCAATACATTGTGATATTTTGGTGCTAAATTCGTAAATACAGTAATTACTACATAGCATTACTGCGTATTGAATTACTTTTTCTGTCAAATTTGTTGTATAACATGATGTTTTGGTGCTTAATTTGTAAAAACATAACCTAATTTGATGTTTAATAGGCTTTTCCTTAATTCCTCCTTATTATCCAACATATATATATATATATATATATATATATATATATATATATATATTCACTCTATTATTATAATATTATTATTGTAGTATATTATTATATTATTACTATTATATTATTATTATATTATTCATTATTCATGACTACATTGAAACTACAATAGAGAGAAATCAGCATGGAAACTGCAAGAGGTACCATAGATTGTTGTACATGGAAATAATGGCAGTAAATAGTTTTTGGTTTATTAAATACAGTTATATATTACAATTATATTTTTTTGTTATTTAAACTATATATATTGTGAGATTATGGGTTTTTTTCTCGAAGTGACACACTACCCAAGTCATGCTAGATTTTTTTGGTGAATTTTGACACACCAAGTGCAAAAGGTTGCCCATCATTGGTCTAAGAGATGTAAGAAACTGCTTAACCAACATAGTGTATGGGTTTGAGTGCTAGACTATGACTCTGGAGATTAGGGTTTAATTCCATGCCTGGCCAAAGAAACCCAATGGATGACCTTGGGTGAGCCACAAGCTCTCAGTCTCAAAGGAAGGCCATGAACCAATCTTTCCAGGAAGACCCTGTGATAGGTTCACCTTAGGTTCACCATAAGTCAGAAATGACTTGAAGGCACACAACAACAACAACAACAACAAGAAATGAATTACTTTGAACTACTCTGGCCCACAGAGATGTTCTAGTATAATGGTTTGAGCACTGTCTCAGGATGCTTAGAGACCATGGTCCGAATCCCCACTTAGCTATGGAAACCAACAGTGACCTTGGGTAAGTCTCTCTCTCTCAGCCTCAGAGGAAAGCAATGGCAAACCTTCTCCATAAAATACCTAGAAAAGGGTCACCTTAAATAGGAGTTGTATGTAATAACAACTCTGGCCCAGGTCTATAGGCTGGTTTAGTTGCTCTGCTTTAGTGCTGGAGTGGGTTTAGATTCCACTCTATTCCATCCTTCGATGGATTCTTCTGCAGTGGATTCTTCTGCAAAAATGATCCAGCAGAAGGTGGTTATTCCATCATAAGGGCAGCTCAGCCACTTCCTCTGGCACAAGGACTTTCTTCCAATTCCTGGTTCCTATGGCCAGAACAGCTATAATTTAGGGTTGCATTAAAAGTGCAGGATTATGACCTCCGAGTCTCTTCAATTACAGTAAGACCAAGGTCTCCTAATCGAATGTGTGGGCCAGGGATTGTCTCATTAGCCTTTTGCTTCTGAAGCAAAATGATTTTCTGCTTCTGAAGCAAAAAAAACATAGCGGCTGTTCCAAATGTGTGCTGAACAAATAATATCTGGTTCACCCCAAGGAGCCGTGGGTTAGTTGCACGAACTTTTATTCATTCAAGTAAGCATGTTGAGGATGAGCATTGGCCTTCCTAATTGCTGGGTCAGAAAGTTTCACTTTTCAGGCATAATAATAATAATAATAATAATAATAATAATAATAATAATAATTGGTTGGTGGGATCACAAACCTGCAAAGGTCGTGGAAAATGAACACACAAAGATACTGTGGGACTTTCAAATCCAGACTGACAAAGTTCTGGAACACAACACACCAGACATCACAGTTGTGGAAAAGAAAAAGGTTTGGATCATTGATGTCGCCATTCCAGGTGACAGTTGCATTGATGAAAAACAACAGGAAAAATTCAACCACTATCAGGACCTCAAGACTGAACTGCAAAGACTCTGGCAGAAACCAGTACAGGTGGTCCCGGTGGTGATGGGCACACTGGGTACCGTGCCAAAAGATCTCAGCCGGCATTTGGAAACAATAGACATTGACAAATTCACGATCTGTCAACTGCAAAAGGCCACCTGACTGGGATCTGCACACATCATCCGAAAATCCATCACACAGTCCTAAATGCTTGGGAAGTGTTCGACTTGTGATTTTGTGACACAAAATCCAGCATATCTATCTTGTTCGCTGTGTCATACTATGTCGTTGTGTCAATAATAATAATAATAATAATAATAATAATAATAATAATAATATTTTAATATGATTGTTGGTTTAATTATGTTTCAAGACGGTAACCTTTGGTGCTTTTGAGTTTTGTTATTTTAAAAAATTCTATGTCGAGGCCCCTGGGAGAAACATATATCGAATGCATAGCAGCAACTCACATCAACCTTAATAGAAAGTCTTGCTTGTGGTTCGGAACAGGGAACATGATACACAATTTTAGATATGAATAAATGTGGAAAGAAGGCATCACTATTTTAATGCTGGGGAAAACTGCTTTTTCTACTAGGAGAGGGGGGAACGTGTCTTGGTTATGGAGTTTCCGTGTGACAAAACTTGCAGAAAAGCATCCAACAAATAAAAGTGACAGGTTTTGCATATCTGCAATGCGACTCACCCCATTGTCAGAGACCTCACAGCATCCCTCGTGCATGGCCATGGCTGGGTCGCAGTAGATGTGTAGCTGCTGGATGTCAAACTGGAAAACAAAGAGGCAAAATCACTTAACTGGGACCTTAAATTGGGAATCTAAATAAATAAGATGCAGTTTATTCAAGATAATAATAATAATAATAATAATAATAATAATAATAATAATAATCTGAAATTATTATTATTATTATTATTATTATTATTATTATTATTATTATTATTAACAGAAAGAAGCTTCAGTTAATCAACACCACTGCTGGAATGCTAAAATTAAACTGTTTGTGCATCCACACTGTTGAATTAATGCAGTTTGATACTGCTGTGGATGAATGTTATGGAATAGTGGGAGTTGTAGTTTTACAAGGACTTTAGTCTTCTCTGCCAAAGAGTGCAGGTGTCTCACCAAACTTTGACCCCTAAGATTCCATTGCACAGTTCAAGTGGTATCAAACTGCATTAATTCCACAGTGTAGACACACCCTCTGCCTTTTGACAAATACTTCACTCGTTCCACAATTCCTGGATTGCAAAATTTCAGGTTTTGAGCTGGATGTTTAGGTTTTGTTTAAGAGCTGTAGTCTCCTTTGAAAATTGAATCAAATAGTTTGCAAACTCTGTTATTTGAAAGCATCCATCCTTCTGAGAGGGAAAAATACATACTCTACCAGTATTTTTCCTTGGCTTCTTGCATTAGATGAACTAAGCGTGGTTTGGGGGTGAAAACTGTCTTCCAAATGAAAACAAAATCTGGAAATTCCCTAATTTACTTCTCTGTCCTGGGACTTTTCGACTCTGGTTTCATCTCTTTGACCTTGGGCTGTGTGCCAGGGCTTTGCAGACAGGATCGGATTTCATTTTTGGAAGGAACTGACAGCACCATTACATCATGAGCCCCCCTCCATACTGAATGAACCTCATGCTTTGGGATGCAGAAGTTTTGGAAAGCCTATTTCTGAGGCAACCGCTGCCAACTGGCCGGGAGTGGGATGCAACCAAGGGGAGCCAAGTAAACTCTTTTCTTTGTCTGTCTCCTCCTCCATCAAGATACACAAAGAAGCTTCCAGTCTGTTCTTTTATCCAGTCATCTTGAGTCTGCATCTTTTTTTCTTTGTTTCCAACAAGATTGTATCTATGGTAGGGGGCAAAACAGGAAGCTTCCAGTCTGTTCTTTTATCCAGTCATCTTGAGTCTGCATCTTTTTTTCTTTGTTTCCAACAAGATTGTATCTATGGTAGGGGGCAAAACAGTAGCACTCCCTCCATAAGAATTCTGCCTCTCCTATAGTCCCCAAATTTCTAGCATCACAGAAAAGGAGATGTTGAAAAGAACCTAAAAGAAGGAGCAAACTTGCCCATTAGATTTACCCATGAAAGTGGATGTTAACTGATTGCTTGATGGACCACATTCACATAGCATGACCCATACTGCAAGATCCCCATCCATGGACTTCCTGAAGCCACCATTGTAAGACCCCCATCCATGGAGTTACTGAAGCCACCATTTACCAGATCCCCATCTATGGACTTATTGAAGTCATCATAACAAGATCCCCATCCATGGACTAATTCAAGGCACCATTATAAGACCCCCGTTCATGGATTCCTGAAGCCACCATTGTAAGACCCCTATCCATGGATTCCTGAAGCCACCATTGTAAGACCCCCATCCATGGAGTTACTGAAGCCACCATTACAAGACCCCTGTCCATTGACATATTGAAGCCAACATTACAAGACTCCCATCCATGGATTTCCTGAAGCCACCACTGCAAGACCCCCGCCCATAAACTTATTAAAAGCACCACTGCAAGACATCTACATATGGACCTATTAAAGCCAATATTCAAGACCCCCCATCCATGGACTTCCTGAAGCCACCATTGGAAGACCCCCATCCATGGATTTATTGAAGCCACCATTACCAGATCACTATCTATGAACTTATTGAAGTTCATTATAAGACCCCGTCCATGGATTTCCTGAAACCATCATTGTAAGACCTCTGTCCATTGATTTATTGAAGCCACCATTACAAGATGCCCATTCGTGGATTTCCTGAAGCTATTACCCACTGCAAGACCCCCGTCCATGGACTTATTGAAAGCACCACTGAAAGACATCTACCTATGGACCTATTGAAGCCACCATTGATAGAGTCCCATCTATGAACCTATTGAAGCCAATATTGTGAGAACCCCATCCATTGACTTATTGAGGTCACCATGACAGACCCACATCTATGGACTTATTGAAGGCAGCATTGCAAGACCTATCTATGGACCTATTGAAGCCAATATTGCGAGACCCTCATCCATGGATTTATTGAGGCCACCATGACAGACCCACATCTATGGACCTATTGAAGTCCACATTTCAGCTTCATTGATATATGCACACCATTTCAGCTACCTCTGATATACACACACCAAAGGTAGTAGCAAAGTAATGAGGATGGGCCTAGCTTTTCTCATCTAAGAGCCTTGGCTAGCTGCTATCATGGACATACCAGTAGCCATCTTGCTACAGAAGTAGTTTTGTCCTTCATCATAGAATGTCACCAGTAGTCCTAACATCAATCCTGCGGAAATGTTGGCATACTAAAGCTTTGCCCAATAGTGTCACATAATTGTACCCAATTTCAAGTAGGCTTTCTGGAAAACAATTGATTTATCACAAAATGCACTTATCCCCGAAATAACTTCATTTGTTGTTAATGATGCTTTGACTAATCAATTGCAAGGATTTCAAAAGTGCTTCCTGGAAATGCACAACCATTTGTCTTTTATTGTATAAATATGCAACTTTTCTTAGGCTTCTCAACAAGCAACGACTCCTTCCTTCCTTCCCGATACTCTATCGCCATTATTAAAGTTGTTTTTGTACAGAAAAACCACGTACATCTCTATGCAGGATAACTCCCTGGGATTCTTTGCAGCATGTAAATGCACAAAGATCTTGCTGTGCTGTTGATCTCATGAATGCTGGGACACTCCTTATTTTTTAAGCTGAAAAAGGAAGAATGGTGAACATTCATTCCATCTCGGTTTTGCGTTGGAGGAAACCTTTCCACATGACTTGTAAATTAGACAATATTTATCCAAAGTGGACTTTTTTCATGGAATTTGAAGCCCTTCCTTTCATAAACACATTTGAAGAGGTGCTAAAAAAACTACTGCAGAAAAAATTAAAGTCTAGTAGCCTCCTTAAATTGCCACCAGATACTATCTTGGACATGATTCATGCCTACAAACTCTTAGATAGCTCCTTATATGGATCTCAAACCTCACTTTCTTCCCTTAGCAAAGTTTTGCAGGTTCAAGGGACCATTCTGCAGAAGTGAGGGTATAAAAGCAACTTTCCAAGTTGGACAATATCTTTGGATGCATCTACATTGTAGAATTAATTCAACTTGTGACCATTTTAACAGCCACGACTCAATGCTATGGCAATCATTGGAGTTGTAGTTTGGGGAGGCAGTAGAATTATATGTCCAAGAAAACTCAAGTACAATTCTCAGGATGCCGGAACACTAAGACATGGGAGTGAAAGAGGTGTCAAACAGCATTCATTCTACAGTGTAGAACAGTGATTCCCAAAGTGGGCGCTACCACCCCCTGGTGGGCACTGCAGTGATCCAGGGGGGCGGTGATGGCACCTATTAGAACACGGAGGCAGGGCCAGGAGAGGGGCGGGGCCTCTTCCCAAGTGCCAGAGACAGGGCTGAGCACCTGAGGCGCCTGTTAGGAAACAGGGGGCGGAGCTAGAGGAGTGGGCGTGGCTTCTTCCCAAGAGCCCGAGACAGGGCTGAGAATCTATACCTCTCATGAGGCGCTTTTTGGGACACAGAGGAGCTAGGGAAGGGGGCGGGGCCTCCTTCCAAGAGTCCGAGACAGGGATGAGCCTCTATACCTCTCCTGAGAGGCCTTTTAGGACTAAAGGGTGGGGTTAGGGGTGGGGTCTTTTCCCAAGAGTGCAAGACAGGGCTGAGCCTCTGTATATCTCCCCTGAGGTGCTTGTTAGAACACGGGAGTGGGGTATAGAGGTTCAGCCCCATCAGGCACTTGGAAAGAGGCCCCGCCCCCTCCTCTAGCCTGTGACCTGGCAGGCGCCGCAGGACAGGGATAGAAGCTCAGCCCTGACTCAGAGCTCGTAACTCCGCCCATCCCAGTCCTGGCCACCCATTTGTGGCCCCGCCCACTTCCCCTCGCAGCCCTGCATCTTGGACGAGGGGAGAGGCTCAGCCCCACCCTCTTGATCAGTAGCCACGCCCACCCCTCTAAGCCACGCCCCCTTCCAGGGGACGGTGAGTAATATTTTTAATGGAAAGGAGGCTGTACACCAAATAAGTTTCGAGACGGGAGCACCCTGGACAGCATCCAGTCCAACAAATGAATTCCCTTCGGTGATCAGCTGCCGGCGAGGCCTCAACGGCTTGGACGAGATGTAGCTGCAGTCAATGTGGACCGAAACCACTTGGTTTTGGACATTGAGGACCATCTTGTGCCACTTGAGGTCAAAAATAGAGGACACCCCTTTGCCTGTGAAGACGGCACTGACGAACTCTTCATCCTGGCCCTTGGCCTGGAACTCCAGGTTGCGCTCTTTGCTGTTGATGCCCAGGGAGAGCTGAGGGGGCGAAAGGAGACGGCGCTCACTAAGAGAACTTTCTAGAAAGAGAGGCAGAAAGGAATGGCACATGAGGAGAAGCAAGAGAAGCAGAAAGACCAAGATAGGGCTGTCAAGAGAGAAAGAGGTGAGGACTGTATCAGGCAATAGAGAAGCTAGAAGATATCATCATCATCATCATCATCATCAACATCATCATCATCATCGGTGGTGGTTGGTTTCACAGTTTACCAGATTGGGTCATTAGTGGATTAGATGGTCTCCAAGAATTTAATGTGGGGTGAAGCCAACATTTCATAACTCATCATTTCCTTAAAAAAATACATTCCACCCTCCATATTCACAGAGGTTAGGGACACAAGACTCCCAGGAAAATTTAAAAAAATCTGTGAATAAAAATTACTACTTTTTTAACCTGAAAGAACACCACTCTAGGAATTTCTAGGCCCTCCAGCATGACTCTATGGTCAACTTCCACTTGAACTGTGGACACAAAATCACACTGGAGGACCCAGGAAGGTGCTTTCTCTAGGAATCTCTAGGTTCTCCAATATGACTCTATGGTCAACTTCCACTTGAACTGTGGACACAAAATCACACTGGAGGACCCAGGAAGGTGCTTTCTCTAGGAATCTCTAGGTTCTCCAATATGACTCTATGGTCAACTTCCACTTGAACTGTGGACACAAAATCACACTGGAGGACCCAGGAAGGTGCTTTCTCTAGGAATCTCTAGGTTCTCCAATATGACTCTATGGTCAACTTCCACTTGAACTGTGGACACAAAATCACACTGGAGGACCCAGGAATGTGCTTTCTCTAGGAACCTCTAGGTTCTCCATTATGACTCTATGGGCAACTTATGTTATAAAGATGATCATAGAATTGCACTGGAGGACCTAGAGATTTCTAGAGAGAATGTTTTAACCAATTCCATGAATAGTCAAATCTGTAAATGTGTCATTCAGAAAGTTACTTTTCAGCCTACTTCCCACAACATCAACACCTTTTTGGGATCAAAGAAGATTGTCTGAATTTTTCATTGGTCTGTTATTCTTCCCAACAGAGTTTCTCAACTGTTGGGACCTATTTTGTCCAACATTAAACTACAAATAATGATAAAAATATTTTGCATTGCAAACAGTAGCACTATTGCTCAATACGATCTAGTTAAAGTTGGTCAAGAAGGGGAGGAGGTAGCTGGAAGTGGCCTTCAGCAGAAAGAATGGGATCATGATAGAACAGAAAGAGGATTGAGACCATAGACAGACTGAGCCATGCCAGTTGGACCTACCTGTGGGTATCCATGCCGATCAGTAACCTGGAAGAGGTACCAGTTTTCTTTGGTGGTCTGCTTCTTCAAGAGTAGGGTGATCACCAAGGTGAATTCATCGGGCAAGCCCAAGGGGAACAGCTGTCTGGGAGCAAGAAGAAGGACAAAGATATGAAGCATCCTTTCATGGGAGGTTCATGGAGAAATCTTCTAGTGGTGGCTCTTGGACAACACGATAGAGTCACCTATTGATGCAGGTGAGCATAAGAAGGATTCTTCAAGGTGAGTCTATCCCAGGTATTGCAACACAGTTTGTTTTGACAAATAGCAGGTCCCCATAATCTTGGATAGACGTATCTTCCAAACCTACAGCTTTGGGTTTATGGACTTTGGGAAGTCTATATATGTGAATAGGAAGCTATTATTATTTGCTATATTTATATCCCGCCCTTCTCACCCCGAAGGGGACTCAGAGCGGCTTACAAATTAAATTTACATACAATATTATATTATTAGCATAGTACAATACTGGCAATAAATATTGTACTTTACTAGTAATATTACGTGTAAAATATAGTATATAATTAATATTATTATATTGTATTATTAGTATTATATCGTATATGTATATACAATATGTTATAAGCATTATATATTATTGTAAATTATATCTTACCTCTCTCTCTCAATCATATCTATCGCATGGGGTTGGACTGGATGGCCTTTGGGAGTCCACCCTAGGATGCTATGCTATATCTATCTTGTTTATTTATTATTTATTTGCTACATTTATATGCCGCCCTAGGTATATCCCTACTAGGTACAAATGTACACTTTAACATATACATTTGTCCTATTTATTTATTTATTTGCAGTATTTATATTCCGTCCTTCTCACCCCAAAGGGGACTCAGGGCGGATCGCATTGTATACATATAAGGCAAACATTCAGTGCCATATAAACATAGAACAGAGACAGAGACAGACGCAGAGGCAATTTAAACCTTCTCCAGCTTCCTGAGGGTATGCTTGATTCCGGCCACAGGGGGAGCAGCTGCTTCATCATCCACTGCAACGGCAACTTCCTCATTCCGACGGCGGCTGGATGATTTTTATGGTGTCGTAAATTAGCCTCCCCACATATAAGTGGTACCTAAATTTCCTACTTGATAGATGCAACTATCTTTCGGGTTGCTTAGGTCAACAACGAGCAGGGGCTATTTTTTATTTTAATTGTCGGGTGCTCACCCCAACACGGGCTGGCCTCGAACTCATAACTATATGGTCTTCCCAAAAGTGACTTGAGAAGACCATATCGGTGAATAGGATTTTATTGGGTATGAATGCACCCTTCTGCATATTTATCCATACCTAATAAATTCTTAAATCTATGGTCTTCCCCAAAGTGAAGGCACCATATAGGTATGGTAAATAGGATTCTACTACATATGAATGTATCCTTCCATACATCCATCCATACTTAGTAGCCTCCTACTGCCTTAACCTTTGAGAAGATCATATAGTTGAACAGGAGTCTACTAGATATGAATGTACCCATACATACATACTTAACAGAGTCCTATTCAGATATATTATTTATTTATTTATTTATTTATTTACTACATTTATATGCCGCCCTTCTCAACCCAAAGGGAACTCAGAGCAGCTTACAAATTACATTCACATAGAATACATTATATTATTGGCATAATACAATACTAGCATTAAATTACTATACTGTACTATATCATTACATTGTAATATTATTAGTCATATTACATTTAATATATAATATATAATTAATATTATTAAATTGTCTTATTATCAGTATTATATCGTAATACATTATAATATATGGCCTCTCCTAGGTGTCTTAACCATTGAAAATACCATATAGGTGAATAGCAGTCTACTAGTTATGAATTTACCCTCCCACAAATACATCTGTACCGAATAGATTTCTATTGAAATACAGTAGAGTCTCACTTATCTAAGCTAAATGGACCTTGGATAAGTGAATATCTTGGATAATAAGGAGGAATTAAGGAAGAACCTATTAAACATCAAATTAGGTTATGATTGTATAAATTAAGCACCAAAACATCATGTTATACAACAAATTGGACAGAAAAAGTAGTTCAATACGCAGTAATGTTATGTTGTAATTACTATATTTATGAATTTAGCACCAAAGTATCATGATATATTGAAAACACTGACTACAAAAATGGCTTGGATTATCCAGAACCTTGGATAAGCGAGTCTTGGATAAGTGAGACTCTACTGTACATAGTCTTCCCAAAGATGAAGGTAATATATATGTGAATAGGACTCTACTAGGTATGAATACACACTTTCACACTCCTATTTTAGACTCCTATTGACATACATGGTCTTCCCAAAATATAGTTAGATCCCATTTTTTAGGGAGCGAAACCATGAGTGTTGCCAAAAAGAAAACATAGAGATCCACACGATGTCATAAAAGTTAAGGTGGACGCAAGCTTCAAATAAGTTTTAATTTGCAGATTAATCCGCAATGACTTTGTTTTCTTCCTTTTAATCGAAAGGTTGTGAATAGAGGTCTGATGCACACACACATAAAACAGAAGCTATTTAGGTCTTGCATCTTAAGGAATGAAGCAGAGGACATGGAGGATGACATTTGCTTTTTAAAAGGGCTTGCTATTATCGATTTAATTGCAAATTATCTTTCATTTTCCTCAATATCTTTTTTTTTAAAGCATGGACGGGCAACATGCCCATTTATGTCACTGAAATGGAATAATACATTTCAAGAGAGATGATTAATCAACCAAAGAGTGTTTAATTGGTTACCCCCCACCCCCAACGGTTCTTGCAAGTAAAGCAAAGCCAAAAAAAATCATTATGTCAGCTCATTAAATCATTTCTTATTATAAAAGAGGAAAGTTTGTGTGTTTTAATCCTTCCAAAATGCTCTTCAATCCCATGGGGTGCAGTGACAATGAAGAGCCGCAAACTCTAAGGAATGGATGAGGATGACACAACTTGACAACATCCATATTGGTTTACGAGCAGGCGGCATGGGTCAATAGCAAGAGAAATGCCAACTTTGTAGCTATGGTGATGAAGTTTTAACCATGACCGTTGGATTACCTCCTGCCTTTGTCCCACAAGGACCATGATTAAAACTGAATTTGTCACTATATCATCATGCTTACTAGTTTTGCATTTCTTTACAATTCATACACACAGATTACTCAATGATGTATGACCCCATGCATCTGCTCTTGTGCTGGTACAGCTGTACCAGAAGCTCCAACTTTATTTTCTTTCTGCTAATGTTTGCAGTCATAAGGCAGGCCGCCTGTCCATCATCATTAAGTTTGGTTCCACCCCTTGTTCAGGGCTCTGGGAGGGAAGGGGCCATTTTTTAAGTCAGTCTCACTTAAGGAAGCTAAGCTATAGGATGTAGACCAGCTCATCCCGTAGAAAAGCTTCATATCTCAAGAACATCGGGGGATATAGACTATCCGGGAATATAAACCATCTGAGGAATCAGAAACAGAAATTCCAGGGGAAAGGTCCCAAAGGTTCTGGCTAAGAGCTCACAGCCCCTCAGCCTCACAGCTCCTGAGGGAAACAGCCCTAAAGTTTCCAAAGAAACCTCGGAGAGGGAACAGCACCACAGATCCATGGAACCCAAGCTGAAACATCTGCAAGCCTTGGTTGGTAGGTCCACTCGATACCAGATGCATTTGGAATCGGTAGTGGGTTCCACATCAGCTAGAGGTTATAAGGGGTTTTTTCTTCTTATAGAGAAAGCACAGTTATCCAAATCCAATTGTCTGTCCCCTGGCCTTTCAGACTGAAAGGCCAACAGTTTATTAAGGAAACCTTGAAGTGTTATTTGACTCCTTGAAGATGTATTATTCGTTCAATAATAAAGACTTTGTTACCTCATTAAAGACTCAAAGGACTATCCTTTTCAGGAAAATCCTCAAGAACCTCTCTTTGAGGTGCCCAGGCTTCCCGCTGGGCATAAAGTATACGTCCTATACAAAGACAATAGCTACAGGCCCAGCGCGTGACAGAACAGCTCTATTTCAGAAGAATGAACTGTTAAAACCACCTCAAAGTCTTCCCTGGCTAAGAAAACCCTAAGAAATCCATAAGTCAAGAGATGACTTGAAGGTTCACACACAGCCACACATGGGGTTACCATAAGTCAACACATTCTGCCCTGAGTTTGTAGAACCTGAGCAGGGCTGTTGGTGACCGGGACTCATGACGTCTCTCATTCATAGTGTTGACACAATCCAAAGCTGGCTTGAGATCACATAACACAACAACAAGCTTTGGAGAGTTCCTTGAAAGGTCAACTCATGCTGACAGCCAATTCAGCAGCCTACTGACGGAGAGCCATTAGCTCTGCTGCTCAAAAGACAACCACATCTTTTCCAATAAATACTTTAGTGAGGTCGCGTCAGGCCTATCACTGGAAAAAAATATCCCCAACTTTAAAAAAATCTCCCAGCAGTAGCAACATCAACCCCACTTGCATCTGAGCTCGTTTCTCTGAACATCAAAAATACATCCAAGCCAGACACAACTGAGAAGTTTGGCAGGAAAATTGAATTGGGAATCGGTCTCCTGGGTGGAATTCTTCCTAGTATTGCAACATCAACAGCCCATTCTGGGTTCTGATCAGCACCAGATATTTATTTCAAGTCTATCTACTATTGACTTCCCAAAGCCATCACAAGGTCTTGGCAGGACGAGTGTCTGGGAGAAGCCATTGTTTGGAAGCCAGCAATGAAAACCAGGGTCCGGTAACATTTAATTGACGAGACGAAACTCGCAAAATGTGTGACTCACGAAGCAGAACGTAACCCCTCTGGCATGGATCGGGGCCTGCCAACGGAAGGATGGTTCCAACATTCTCCAGTTTGATTGTTTTGTTTTAATTGTTTTGTCAAGCATTGTCCAAACTTGGTTAGGAAAAATATTATTTAGAGGAGTTTTTGACATTGTGTTCTTCTGCAGCTGGATGATTTGTCCAAGACCAATTACTGGGCTTTCATAGCGTAGAGTTGAACCCAGTTCCTCCATATAGGAGAAAAGTGGGATATGAATAAGTAATAATAATACAGTGGGCACTCAGAATCTGCTGGGGTTTTGTCCCAGGAATCCCCTTGGATACCAAAATCTATGGACATTATTATTAAGGTAAATAATAATAATAATAATAATAATAATAATAATAATAATAATAATAATAAAGTGGTGATTGGCACATTGGGTGCCGTGCCAAAAGATCTCAGCCGGCATTTGGAAACAATAGACATTGACAAAATCACGATCTGCCAACTGCAAAAGGCCACCCTACAGGGATCTGCACGCATCATCCGAAAATACATCACACAGTCCTAGACACTTGGGAAGTGTTCGACTTGTGATTTTGTGATACAAAATCCAGCATATCTATGTTGTTTGCTGTGTCATAAAATAATAATAATAATAATGTCCAGAGTTGTGTCCGACTCTGGGGGTTGGTTTACTTATTTATTTATCTCCATTTCTAAGCCGAAGAGCCAGTATTGTCCATAGACACCTCCAAGGTCATGTGGCCGGCATGACTGCATGGAGAATTTTACTTTCCCACCAGAGAGGTACCTATTGATCTACTCACATTTGCATGTTTTTGAACTGCTAGGTTGGCAGAAGCTGGGGCGAACAGCAGGAGCTCACCCCACTTCCTGGATTCAAACTTCCGACTTTTGGTTCAACAAGTTCAGCAGCTCAGCGGTTTAACCCACTGCGCCATTGGGGGCTCCTGGACATTATTATTATTATTATTGTATGACACAGCAAACAAGATAAATATGCTGGATTTCATATCACAAAATCACAAGTCGAACACTTCCCAAGTGTCTAGGACTATTATTATTATTATTATTATTATTATTATTATTATTATCAAGCATACCCTCAGGAAGCTGGAAGCTGGAGAAGGTTTAAATTGCCTCTGCGTCTGTCTCTGTCTCTGTTCTATGTTTATATGGCACTGAATGTTTGCCTTATATGTATATACAATGTGATCCGCCCTGAGTCCCCTTCGGGGTGAGAGATACTGTAAATAAATAAATAAAATGGAAAGCATCAAGGTTGGTTTTCTCCCCCCAAAATATTTTCAAACCATGGTTGGATGAATCCATGGATGCAGAATCTATGAATACGGAGTTCCAAATATAGGACAGGCAAAATGAAAGTGGGAATGCAAATGCAGCAAAGACCAGAGTTCTAGGTGAGGACAACTTTCAGTATATTTTTCTTTCCAATGCTAGAAAACTAATAGAGATGGAAGTAAAATTTCACTGCAGGGTTGAATTCGTATTTGGGATGCAATGCTCCCATTTTTCATCTCCTTGCCCCAACTACACAGTGACACCTCTTTTATACAACTACAACAAAGCTGTCTTTTCCTTTGCAAGTGGTAGCCATGTGAGCATTAGTAAGACAGAAGTTGGGGAGAGGTGCACATAAATGGAAAGAAGTAGAAAATTAGCTCCATTTCTGGAATTCATTTTTGCAATTCTCCTGGTTGGACCAGTGTTTGGAGGGAATGCCATGCAGGGGAGATTAACTGAAAGGAACAAAAACAGAATGGAAGAAGGGAAATTGTCTTCTCCTTTGCCAAGGGTTTGATGGGAAAACTTCTGGTTTTGGTGTTCTTTTCCTAGGGTTGCAAAAACAAAGACAATGGGCCGGCACCTGCCAGGCCAAGACACATATCTGATGGGGGTGGGTTCAGGGCAGCCGGTTTTGATTTATTTGCAATGTTCCCCTTCTCTTTCTCCTAATGGATTGCAGGTTGTGCTGTCTGCCTGTCACACCAAGCCGAAAGCAGCCACAAAGTTGGCCCCAGACAATGTTCTCTTCAAGGCATGGAATGAGGGGGCATATTTTGCCCATTTGTGAAAGCCAATGGTTATTTACTTTCATAGTCAATGGATATTTGCTTTAATATTGAATTGATCGGGACTATCTAAGGTGCCCTTTGGGATATCAAAGCTGGAATGGAATGGAAATGCCACCGAAATAATAAAAAAGGACCAGCTCTAACCAATGAGGATTATAGAAATATGCTCACATATTTTTAAGGAAGCATTCTAAACCTCAGTTTCCTTCCTCTTCCTTTGAGTATGTAGAATGTACAGTAGAGTCTCACTTATCCAACATAAACGGGCCGGCAAAACGTTGGATAAGTGAATATGTTGGATAATAAGGAGAGATGAAGGAGAAGCCTATTAAACATCAAATTAGGTTATGATTTTACAAATTAAGCACCAAAACATCGTGTTATACAACAAATTTGACAGAAAAAGTAGTTCAATACGCAGTAATGTTATGCAGTAATTACTGTATTTACAAATTTAGCACCAAAATATCACGATGTATTGAAAACATTGACTACAAAAATGCGTTGGATAATCCAGAACGTTGGATAAGCGAGTGTTGGATAAGTGAGACTCTACTGTATATTGCTGTGAGTCTTTCGGGATGTATGGCCATGTTCCAGAGCTTTTTCTCCTGATGTTTCACCCACATCTGAATGTGGATGCCTGCCACAGATGTGGGCAAAACGTCAGGAGAGAAAGCTTCTGGAACATGGCCCTACAGCCCAAAAGACTCACAGCAACCCAGTGATTCCAACCATGAAAGCTTTCGACAATAGAATGAATGTCATTTGAAACTGCTTTAACTATCATGGCTCAATGCTATGGAAGTATGAGAGTTGCAGTTTTGCAAAATATTCTTCTTCTTCCAGAGGGTACTGGTGCTTCACTAAGCTTCAGATCTTTAACATTTTGCTAGGCAGGTGGGGATGATGGTTTTGTATCGTCCTCTCCCCGACTGTATCTGATACTACTAGCACTTTTATGGCCCAGTTCCTTTTAGGAGCCAACCCAGAATTTTATCAAGAATGTTTGTTTTATATGATCTTTTTTGTTTTATGACTTGCTTTATTGTTGATTGATTTGTTTTATTATTGTGCTTTATATTGTCTGTTTTGCCTGGGCTTGGCCCCATGTAAGCCGTCCCGAGTCCCATTGGGGAGATGGGGCGGGGTATAAAAATATAATAATAATAATAATAATAATAATAATAATAACTGACAAAGTTCTGGAACACAACACACCAGACATCACAGTTGTGGAAAAGAACAAGGTTTGGATCATTGATGTTGCCATCCCAGGTGACAGTCGCATAGATGAAAAACAACAGGAAAAACTCAGCCGCTATCAGGACCTCAAGATTGAACTTCAAAGACTCTGGCAGAAACCAGTACAGGTGGTCCCGGTGGTGATGGGCACACTGGGTGCTGTGCCAAAAGATCTCAGCCGGCATTTGGAAACAATAGACATTGACAAAATCACCATCTGCCAACTGCAAAAGGCCACCCTACTGGGATCTGCACACATCATCAGAAAATACATCACACAGTCCTAGACACTTGGGAAGTGTTCGACTTGTGGTTTTGCGAAACGAAATCCAGCATATCTATCTTGTTTGCTGTGCCATACAACGTCGTTGTGTTGATAATAATAATAATAATAATAATAATAATAATAATAATAATAATAATTGGAATTGCAGTCCAACAAGAAGCCTGAGCAGTCTGTCCAGTTAGGAGGAGAGGCACAAGTTGAAGCCCAACCAGATCTGGGGCTGATGGGAATTGCATCTCGTCAGCCATATAACTATCTAAAAGTTCCCACTATACAAATATACATTTTCTAATGGTTCTGTTCATAAAAAGCAAAAAGCAAACCATGAGCATTTCTGACACAGCATTACAAAATACCTAACCTCCGGTGGCTCAGTGTGTTAAAGCGCTGAGCTGCTGAACTTGCAGACCAAAAGGTCCCAGGTTCAAATCTGGGGAGCAGAGTGAGCGCCTGCTGTTAGCTCCAGCTCCTGCCAACCTAGCAGTTCGAAAACATGCAAATGTGAGTAGATCAATAGGTACTGCTCCAGTGGGAAGGTAACGGCGCTCCATGCAGTCATGCTGGCCACATGACCTTGGAGTTGTCTACGGACAACGCTGGCTCTTCAGCTTAGAAATGGAGATGAGCACCAACCCCCAGAGTCAGACACGACTGGACTTAACATCAAGGGAAACCTTTATACCTTTACCTTTACCTAACCAAGGGAATGCTGGGTATATACACCATCATTTTAACAGTATTGCTCTCCTGCTGAGATTCCTCCACTCTCTTTGAGAACTGGGGAAGACATTTTTATTGTCAAAACCCAGTGCCCAAAAAGGAATTAGAAACAGCTACGATTTTGTTTAAAACATCATCATAGGGTTGTGACTAGTGCCGAAAGTAGCAGCGAGTTCTTTCCATTACAAGATCATCACAACAACTCTTTCCGATAAGCATCTCTTGGATTACGGCACAGAGAGGCCCCCGGTGACGGATGAGCACAGTCAGGCTTTGCAACAGTTATCTCTCTAGTCAGACGGTTTCATCATCACTGTGTGGGTGGATGGAGAGTTTTTTCTCCTCTGCACCGTCCCTTCCACAGGGAAGGAATAAGGCCCAGATGAATGGGATTTGGCCCCAAAACTACTGGCATCTCCGTGGTGCTGGATGCAAATTTTGTTGTCCACTTCTTGAAAAATTGGCTCCATGCTATCCATCTCCCATTGGCTCCTGTTGGGATCATCCTTGTGCCTGGTTCATGAATCATCCCAGCAAAACAAAAATTGTCCAAAGGAGCCCAGAATTGGCTCCCTGGCACTAAACAAACACACCTAGTCCCAGCAGCCAATGCAACCTACATCTATTAAATACCGTATATACTCGAGTATAAGCCGACCCGAATATAAGCCGAGGCACCTAATTTTACCACAAAAAACTGGGAAAACATTGACTCAAGTTTAAGCCAAGAGTGGTAAATTTCAGAAATAAAAATAATTACTTTAATTAAGGCATCGGTAGGTTAAATGTTTTTGAATATTTACACAAAACTGTAATTTAAGATAAGACTGTCCAACTCTGATTAAATCATCACTCTCATCTTCTTCAATGTAAATGTGCTTATATATCCTTTTAATAACAATAGAGTAAAATTAATAAATGTAATAATAATAATAATAATTACAGTAAAATAATAATATAATAACAGAATAATATAATATATGTAATAACAATAATATCAGAGTGAAATAATTTTTTTTTGTGTCAGGAGCAACCGGAGTTACTTCTGGAGTGAGAGAATTGGCCATCTGTAAGGACGTTGCCCAGGGGACGCCCGGATGTTTTGATGTTTTACCATCCTTGTGGGAGGCTTCTCTCATGTCCCAGCATGGAGCTAGAGCTGACAGAGGGAGCTCATCTGCGCTCTCCCCAGGTGGGATTTGAACCTGGCAGCCTTCAGGTCAGCAACCCAACCTTCAAGTCATGAGGCTTTTATCCCCTAGGCCACCAGAGGCTCCAGTGAAATAATAAATGTAATAATAATAATAATAAAGTAAAATAATAAATGTAATAATACCAATAATAATAGAGAAAAATAATAAATGTTCCATATATACTTGAGCATAAGGTAAGCCAACCAGGACCCTCACCCGAGGGGGGCTTTTTCAGTTCTAAAAAAAGGCTGAAAAACTAGGCTTATACTCGAGTATATACAGTAATCTGGTATTTCAAAATTGTCAATAATTCAAAGAAGTTGCATGTGTTTGGAAGGGTGTTTGTTGGAGACGTTGTGACACAGGGAGAGAGAAATATCACCCTACTTTTTTTGATCTCCCTCTCACTTTTTGGATCTAGCTTGGGCCATGGGTCAGAGAAAGCTGAGGCCAAGTATCTTTGGAGTGAAAGGTAAGAAACTGGAAATAATTGGAGACAAGAAATGTCACGGACTTCATCTAGGAGAGCATCTACACCAGTGGTTCTCAACCTGGGATCCCCAGATGCTTTTGGCCTTCAAATCCCAGAAATCCTAACAGCTGGTAAACTGGCTGGGATTTCTGGGTGTTTGTAGGCCAAAAACATTCAGGGATGCCAGGTTAAGAAGCACTGATCTACAGTAGAGTCTCACTTATCCAACATAAACGGGCCGGCAGAATGTTGGATAAGCGAATATGTTGGATAATAAGGAGGCATTAAGGAAAAGCCTATTAAACATCAAATTAGGTTATGATTTTACAAATGAAGCACCAAAACATCATGTTAGACAACAAATTCAGAAAAAGTAGTTCAATACACAGTAATGCTATGTAGTAATTACTGTATTTATGAATTGAGCACCAAAATATCACAATATATTGAAAACATTGAGTACAAAAATGCGTTGGATAATCCAGAACGTTGGATAAGTGAGTGTTGGATAAGTGAGATTCTACTGTATACTGTAAAGCTAAGCAGTTTGACAGGGCCCTCTGGTGGCACAGTGTGTTAAAGTGCTGAGCTGCTGAACTTGCGGACCAAAAGGTCCCAGGTTCAAATCCCGGGAGAGGAATGAGCGCCCGCTGTTAGCCCCAGCTCCTGCCAACCTAGCAGTTCGAAAACATGCAAATGTGAGTAGATCAATAGGTATCGCCCCAGCGGGAAGGTAACGGCGTTCCATGCAGTGATGCCGGCCACATGACCTTGGAGGTGTCTATGGACAACGCCGGCTCTTCGGCTTAGAAATGGAGATAAGCACCAACCCCCAGAGTCGGTCACGACTGGACTTAACGTAAGGGGAAAACCTTTACCTTTACCTAAGCAGTTTGACCCTGCTTTCAACACAGTATCTTAATGTTATGTAATAATGAGAGTTATGAATTTAGGAGGTCTTGAGTCTTCTGTGCTGGTAAGTAATGGTGTCTCAGTAAACTACAACTCCCATGATTCCATATCACTGAGCCACGGCAGTTAAAGTGATGTCAAACTGCATTAATTTTATACTGAAGAAGGATTAGGTCAGGAGGGAATGGTGCTTCAACCTTGCCGTTTTGGGAACATGTCCCCTTCTTTGTTCTTCTTCCTTTTCTCTTCCCATATCGACAGAGGTGTGCATTTTCTGCCTCTCCTGAGTGGGTTCGCCCTTCGTAGATTTCCTTTGTGCTTATTTGATGTGCTTCGGAAAAGAGCGGGGTTGCCTTGCGAATGCACAACAGCCTCATCCTGACTACAAAGCTGCCGGCGTGTGCTTCCCGTGTCCACCGCTAATGGGTTCACCAGAGGGTTGCCTGCTGTGAAGATCAGACGTATTGGTCCTGCAGGTTTTTACCGAAATTGCTGCTCTAAGCTGCAGTTATGGGCCATTTTTACGAGGCTGATTCTGAATGGTAATTTTACTGTGTGGCGGTGCTTAAATTTTTAACTGTTGTTACTGCTCTTTTTCATGCTGTACTTCACATCAAGCGCATATAAAGTTCCGAAACAGCTGATAAAATAGGTCAGAGCCGTGCATTAACATTATGGTTACATCTTAACCAGGAACTTTGCTTCTTATCCAGTCAAATTACAATTTTTATAGAATTTTTTTTGGCCTCGCTCAAAGGTGGAGGGGGAAGATCACCTGATCCCTGTGCTGGTTACTGTAGCTCAGGGGTCCCCAAACTAAGGCCCGGGGGCCAGATGCGGCCCTCCAAGGTCATTTACCTGGCCCCCACCCTCCATTTTATAATATAATATTTTTATATCAGTTTTAATAATATAATATATTATATATACATATAATATTGATAAAAATATTATGTTATACAATATAATACTAATAATAATACCATATAATAATATTAAATTATATGTTATATATTACATATCATATTACAGTATAGTGGTATAGTTCAATGTATAGTAATATATAATGCTAATATTGTGCTATGCTAATAATATAATATATTGTATGTACATACAGCTGCTCTGAGTCCCCTTTGGGGTGAGAAGGGTGGGATATAAATGTAGTAAATAAATGTAGTAAATAAATAAAGGAATAATTTTAGACTCAGGCTCACCCAAAGTCTGACATGACTTGAAGGCACACAACAACATCATCAACAACAATAGCAACAACAACAACAACAATCCTAATTAACTTGACTATCTCATTGGCCAGAAGCAGGTCCACACTTTCCGTTGAAATCCTGATAGATTTATGTTGGTTAAAATCGTTTTCATTTTTAAATATTGTATTTTTCTTTCATTTTTGTTGTTGTTTTGTACTACAAATAAGACATGTGCAGTGTGCATAGAAATTTGTTCGTATTTTTTTTCTTCAAATGATAATTCGGCCCCTCAACAGTCTGAAGGATGGTGGACCGGCCCTCTGCTTTAAAAGTTTGAGGACCCCTGCTGTAGCTGCTTCAGATACTATTGTAGAGTTCTTACCATAAGAGCTAGGGACTTGGAGCATTGAGAGTTTTTAAGAAAGTTAAAAAGTGTCAATTTTAGCTATTCTTATGTGAAGCAGAAACATTTGGATAAACCATATTGGAAAGAGTCAGGCTCATTGTCTTCTAAGAACTACCTCTCTTGTGCCAAAGAACATAGTGGTAAAAGTTCTAACAGCCCATGCACCTTGAGAAATACCTTAACATGGCCTATTTTCTTTCCTCCAGCCTCGATGGGTGCAACAGCAGAAAAATATGGAATGCAAGAAAATACTGTATATACTTGAGTATAAGCCTAGTTTTTCAGCCCTTTTTTAGGGCTGAAAAAGCTCACCTCGGCTTACACTCTAGTGAGGGCCCTGGC
The DNA here is from genome assembly GCF_035594765.1 of Anolis carolinensis. Lineage (NCBI taxonomy): Eukaryota > Metazoa > Chordata > Lepidosauria > Squamata > Anolidae > Anolis > Anolis carolinensis. Next base: position 21,498,846 of record NW_026943821.1, on the reverse strand, counting down.
TGGCTTCTATTCTATTCCCCCAAAAGTAAGAACTAGCAAAGTTTTTGTTTGGAAGCATGCCTGGCGCCTGCCAAACAAAACACCAGAGCATGCAGAATTGGTAAATGTACATACCAGTTGTACATGGAAATAATGGTAGTAACAAGAAATTCTTGATAGGATTCACAGTTTGTCTGGTTATATTGGTTTGTGATGACAACTACTGTATAGTATATAATAAATGTTCATTTTTTTGTTCAACATAAATGTGAATTCTTCTTCATTGAAAAATAAGACATCCCCTGAAAATAAGACCTAGCACATCTTTGAGTGCAAAAATTAATATAAGACACTGTCATATTTTTGGGGAAACACGGTAGGTATTCAGAGCTGGACAGTCTTATCTTATTAAAGTCTTATTATTATCTTAAATTACAGTTTTATATAAATATTCAAAAACATTTAACCTACTGATGCCTCAAATAATGCAATTTTATTAATATCTATTTTTATTTAAGAAATTGACCCATAGCTGCTGCATTTCCCACCCTCGTCTTATACTCGAGTCAATAAGTTTTCCCAGATTTTTTTGTGGCTTATATTTGTGTCAGCTTATACTCGAGTATATATGGTAATTAATATATTGGCCAGTATCATGTTAGTGACATATGCTAGTATAACATAAAATCATACGTGCAGCTCTATCTCAGTAGGTCTACGCCAAAGACTGTCCTACAAAAGGAGCAGGAGAGTGGAAGGGAAAGATAGTTCCCATCGCTGCCTTTTCTGCATAGCAGATGAAAGGGAGTAAACAGTTTAAGCTGCTTCAATCCACTGGTCTAGACCCGTCAGGCCGGGTGCCAAGTTTCAGCGGGGAAAAGAAAAACACACATGGAGCAATAGCCATTGCATAAGGTCTTGGAAGGTGCCCAAAAACCTCTGTTGGTTTAGAGCTGTGATTTACTTTCTAGGATTAAGAGGCTGTTCTTCCTGCCCTGTGGCTGCATCACACACAGAAGCCTGCAAAACCTTTATAGAGGCGGATGTTCGGGGTTCCAAGACTGGGACCATTATGGAGACCCAACTCTCAGAGATAGATCACATTTGGATGTATGCAAAGAGCTCAAAGAACTTGGCTTTCAAAAGAAGTGATGTTCTAGATGGCAAAAACATTTCAGAGACACTTCAAAGCTTAGCAACCCAACAGACTTGTGCATTAGCCCAGACGTTAGTGAGGAATCAGACTACAGAAGGCCTCTCTGATAATAATAATAATAATAATAATAATAATAATAATAATAATAATAATAATAATAAAACTTTATTTATACCCCGCCACCATCTCCCCAGCGGGGACTCGGGGCGGCTAACATGGGGCCATGCCCAGAGCAATACAATATAATAAAATATAAAAACAACATATCATAGCATAATTAAAAGTAATACAATAGATAATAATAAACATCAAGGAATCAAGAAACAGTAAAACAAGAGCAGGCCACTTGAAACATGGAATTGTAAAATCCTAGAAGTGCAAGAGGTTTCATGGGCTGTTGTGTGTTTTCCGGACTGTACGGCCATGTTCCAGAAGTATTCTCTCCTGACGTTTCGCCCACATCTATGGCAGGCACCCTCAGAGGACTTCACTACCTCTCAGGATGCCTGCCATAGATGTGGGCGAAACGTCAGGAGAGAATACTTCTGGAACATGGCCATACAGCCCGGAAAACATATAACAACGCTGTGATCCCAGCCATGAAAGCCTTTGACAAAACAGGTTTAATGGGCCATAGAGTCCAATCCCATGCTCAATGGGGAAATCCCAGCATCCCCAGCAGGTTGCTATCTAACCTCTTTTTGAAGATGTCCAGAGAAAAAGACTTCTATGGGTACATCTACACTGCAGAATGAATGCAGTGTGACATTACTTTAACTGCTCCAGTTCAATGTTATGGAATCTTGGGCATTGTAGTTTGAGGCCCCAGCACTCTTCAGCAGAGAAAACTACATGTAAACCATGTAAAATGACATCTCCCAAGATTCCATAGCACTAAACCATGGCAGATAAAGTATTGAATTGAATTAATTCTATTGTAGATTCAGCATAGACAATTGATTCCATTGCAGAACCACTCCTACCATTGAGAAGTTCTTCAATCAAAATCTACCCTTGCATAACTTGCAACCATTGGACCAGTGGTTCCTATCCTTTGGTATTCCAGATATTTTGGACTTCAACTCCCAGAAGTCTCAACTAACCAGGAATTTGGAGCCTCCGGTGGCCTAGGGGATAAAAGCCTAGTGACTTGAAGGTTGGGTTTCTGACCTGAAAGCTGCCAGGTTCGAATCCCACCCGGGGAGAGCATGGATGAGCTCCCTCTACCAGCTCCAGCTCCATGCAGGGACATGAGAGAAGCCTCCCACAAGGATGGTAAAAACATCAAAACATCCGGGCGTCCCCTGGACAACGTCCTTGCAGACGGCCAATTCTCTCACTTCAGAAGCAACTCCGGTTGCTCCTGACACACACACACAAAACCAGGAATTTGGGGAAATGAAGTCCAAAACATCTTGGAGACCAAAGGTTGAGAACTAGACCTAATCCTGAGTCAAATAGTGGGTCTCCTCTTGATAAGCGAACAGTATATAAGCCTTTGGTATGATCCAACATATTATTTTTCTTCCCTTCTTCAGTTCTTAATAGGCATTTGAGCAGGATCTAAGAGGAATACCTTCTTCGCCTTGAACTATAAAAGTCTCTGTTCCCCAACAAGTCTTATTTTATGTCACATGGTGATAAAGGCACATGGTGTATGCTGTCATTTTGTAGCTTTCGCAATACTCACTTTGTGGGTTGAACGAGAGGGGTGCTGCCCAGCCGCAGGATCAGCGGGCCTTTGGGGTTGCGGATTTTCTTAATGGCCGGCGTTTTCAGGAGAGCAAACCGCTTAATGAGATTGAATCCTGCAAAAGGAGAAGAACGCAGATCAAGAGCCAATCCAGACCAGTGTGAATACAGCCTCCCAAGCCTTTTGCCTCTTTGCCAGCTGGGTTCCTTCAAACAAGCCATGGGCAAACTTGGGCCCTGCAGGTGTTTTGGACTGCAATCCCACCATTCCTAACAACCTCAGACCCTTTCCTTTGTGTCTAATTCTGGACCACACAGTTTAAGTGTGATATTGACTCTAAGATGGAAGAGGTCCAGAAGAAGAGGGCCACTAAAAGGGTCGAAGCCTTGGTGATCATTAATAATCCCTCTGAGGAATGGCTTAAAGAGCTGGGTCTTTTTTAGCCTTCAGAAGAGCCGGTTGAGAGGAGACATGTTTAAATATTTATTTATTTATTTATTTATTTACAGCATTTATATTCCGCCCTTCTTTCTCACCCCGAAGGGGACTCAGGGCGGATCACATTACACATATAGGCAAACATTCAATGCCTTTTAACATAGAACAAAGACAAGACAAATATAGGCTCCGAGCGGGCCTCGAACTCATGACCTCCTGGTCAGAGTGATTCATTGCAGTTAATTGCAGCTGGCTTGCTCTCCCGCCTGCGCCACAGCCCGGGCGCAGGATGTCACAAGGAAGAGGGAGCAGGTGGACTCAATTGAGCCATGGGCTCAAATTGCAAGTAAGGGACATTACGGAGGACTTTCTGACCGTGAGAAGAGCTGTTCAACAGTGGAACTCTCTGCCTCAGAGTCTGGAGGAAACTCCTTCTTTGGAGGCTTTGAATCAGAGACTGTATGGTTATCTGTTGGGGTGCTTTGATTGTGCTTTTCCTGCATGGCAGGCGGTTGGACTAGATGGCCCATTCGGTGTCTTCCAACTTGATGATTCTAAGTGATGCCAAACTGCATTAATTCTACAGTGCAGATGCACCCAGTGAGGAGTGCAAGAGACAGGATCTGGGTTATGTTGCAGGCTTTGAAGGAACTATCCATGGACAGTTGAGAATAGGGAAACTTGGGAGTCTCTTATTGATGGTTTCATATATTTGCAGTTGACTTGAAGGCAACTAACAACAACAGAGCAGGTTCATTGCACCCCTGATATGGAAGCCCCCAGCTACACCTGACTATCCCAGATCTTACATTCTCATGTCATGGTCCATTGGCACTGGAAGTTAATCTCCTTTCCTTGAAAAATGGACAGGGAGAAAAGAAATGTTAGGGAAGGAGAAAAAAACCCAATAGAAATATGGATTGTCCTCACCAGTTATATTAACATATTCCTCGCTGCTCTGGTCCAAGCGAAGACCCTCCTTCTGCAATTGTGGGCATTTCTCCACTGCAAGACACAACCCAACAATGAGCAAATAAATACTTACTGAGGCTAAACATTACAATTCATTCAGATAACAAAATCCCATCATTTTCTGTTCATTGTGATGCAGTTCACCATTGCAGCAAATGATGTAATTTTGCATGAATCAATAACAGAAATACATGGAATGTGAAAACGGCATGCAAGGACATTTCATTTGTTGGGGTGCAACAGTTAAAAATAATCAGGCACATATTTAGAAAAGACAGAATGTTTACCAAAAGATGCAGATATGCAAAAATGACCAAAAAAAATCCATACAAATGTTCAGGCAGATCAGAACAAACAGAATTTGCAATCCAATGTGGAAATCAGATGGAATAAATGATTTTGTTCGGAAGACAAACGAGAGCATGAGGGAAATCAAGTTGAAGAGATCTCCCCATTTTTAACCAGGACGCGAATCCAGGCTTGCCAAGACGGCATGCGAAATCCTTCTGCTTCCAAGTGTGACACTTTGTTTTGGAAACCGTGATGATGAATAGTGATGAAGTGTTGCTAAAATATAATTAACTCCCCTTTGACCGGCATGTACAGGATTTTCTTTCTGTTTGGGGTAGTCTACCATTCTTCAGTGGCAGATGGATGCTTCTGTGTCAGTAGGGCGTTGATCCAGAATTCTGACCCAGAATTTAAAGTCTTTGTTTCATTGGCTGGATTCTATTTCTCAAATAGGTTCAACCATTTGGATAGATGCATTAAAACCGGGACTAAGTCCCATAGGGGGAAAAATTATAGCAACACAGAAGCCATTGTTTATGACTACCCACCTCCAACCACCATAATCCACAAATCCATCACTAAAGGGGCCGGGCTGTGGTGCAGGCTGTTGAGCAGCTGCAATAAATCACTCTGACCATGAGGTCATGAGTTTGAGGCCAGCGCGTGGTGGGGTGAGCACCAGTCAATTAAAAATAAAAAAATAGCCCCTGCTCGTTGCTGACCTAGCAACCCGAAAGATAGTTGCATCTATCAAGTAGGAAATAAGGTACCACTTATAAAAGTGGGGAGGCAAGTTTAACTAATTTACGACTTGGAATGAGGAAGTGCCATCAGAGTGGATGATGAAGCAGCTGCTCCCCCCTGTGGCCAGAATCGAACATCCCCTCAGGAGAAGGTTAAATTACCTCTGTGTCTGTCTCTGTCTTGGTTCTATGTCGATATGGGCATTGAATGTTTGCCCTATATGTATATAATGTGATCATTATGACACCATAAAAATCATCCAGCCGTTGTCGGAATGAGGAAGTGCCGTCGCAGTGGATGATGAAGCAGCTGCTCCCCCTGTGGCCCGAATCAAGCATACCCTCAGGAAGCTGGAAGCTGGAGAAGTTTCAAATTGCCTCTGTGTCTGTCTCTGTCTCTGTTCTATGTTATATGGCATTGAATGTTTGCCTTATATGTATATAATGTGATCATTTTCACCCCTTTAGGGTGAGAAGGGCGGAATATAAATACTGTAAATAAATAAATAAATAAAATTTCCAAGTTTTTTGTGGTAAGATTAGGCGCCTCGGCTTATATTCGGGTTGGCTTATACTCGAATATATACGGTATGTGTGCACAGTTGTGGGCATTTGGGTGAATGAATGTTTCAAGTGCCGATGGCAACCAAAAGTCATCCCAATGTGTTTTTCTTTAAAAGTGTTAGTTGGGAAGCTTGGAGAGGACCAGCTGAGGTTCATGGGCTCATAATGTGTCTCCGGGCCAGATAGAGACCACAGCCTGCCTTTTCCCATCCCTGTTTGAGTATGTTTACCCGAGGCGCTTTCCTCATTATGCCTAATGGTGGGACTGATTGCGATGCTGGAATAAGTATCAGAATTAATGAATAAAAGATGGGAATGCAGTGCTACATCCAGCAAGTCAACCGGCCATTTGTTTTGCCTTGAATCCTGTCTCTGGCAGTTGCAACACACACTCACATCTGGAGGATGCAACACAACACTCACATGTGTCCAGATAGTGGGGTCAGCAATGGTCACAACGCAGAGTTTGTAAAGGACAAAGATAAGTGTGATTCTTGCAACAGCAACAGCCATAAAGCTTTGGCAAGAGGCAAGCTGGTCCCTCTCAATTTTCCACATTAGACAACAACCAAGATGAGGCATTTCTCTCTGGGGGGCGATTCGTCAACAGAGTGTAAAGGATGAGTGAATTCTCTACCAAAGCTTTGAAGCCACCCTTGCAAAAAAATAAAATAGCAGCTCCTCCCTCCATCAATCTCTACTGCCAAGATTCAGAAAAGAAAGCACTATACTGCTTTTTGCGGTGAGATGAGATATAGAAAGCAAGACTGGAGTTGAGATTTGCTCATTCAGAGGAAACATTGGATATGTTAAAGCTTTGGATGAGGACACTTAGTGTTTCCAGAGTGAGAAGTAGAGAAATATTTCATGCCAACTGTTGTGTGGCAGAGGGAATTTCCATAAACATTGCATTTAGAAGATGGTGGGACTGATTTATGGCTAAAGCATGAGGATCTTGGATGAATGGATTTAACCATATGTCTTTTTATTTATTTATTTATTTATTTATTTATTTATTTATTTATTTATTTATTTAATACATTTAATACATTTATATCGCGCCCTTCTCACCCCGAGTGAGTGTTGGATAAGTGAGACTCTACTGTATAAGCAATGTGGAGAGTACCCCATGAACTTTAAAAAGCAGTAAAACATTACTTTATACAAGATTTTAGTGTTTTGTTGTTGTTGTTTTTTGCTGCTCTTGCATCCTTCCAGCCTCCTTGGAACACCTTTTTTCGAACTACAGTAGAGTCTCACTTATTCAACATTTGCTTATCCAATGTTCTGGATTATCCAACGCATTTTTGTAGTCAATGTTTTCAATATATCATGATTTTTTGGTGCTAAATTCAAAAATACAGTAATTACTATGTAGCATTACTGCATATTGAACTACTTTTTCTGTCAAATTTGTTGTATAACATGATGTTTGGTGCTTAATTTGTAAAATCATAACCTAATTTGATGTTTAATAGGCTTCTCCTTAATCTGTCCTTATTATCCAACATATTTGCTTATCCAACGTTCTGCCAGCCTGTTTACGTTGGATAAGTGAGACTCTACTGTATTTCCAAAGGGCAAACTGCTTCACCTGGAGTGTATCCACACTAAGCAATGGATGGCATGCCATATCTCTTGAATTGCCATAGCTCAATCCTATGAAGTCCTGGAATTTGTAGATTGTTGAGAGATTCCCTCAGATGGAATCATGGCAGAGAAAGTGGCATGAGAGTACAGAAAATATGAAATGTGGATGAGCCTCCAGGAACAAACCCCTATTTATGTAAGTTGGAGCCCCTCCAATACTATATAGCAACCCCAATATATACCAGTATTCTTTTTTTTCCAAATTAGAAGTGGACTTCTAGACCCTTCTGATTTCATTTGTGTTTGAGAAGTCCACATGGTTCCCAAAGTTGCATGTTGGCCTCCAAATACACACACATGTTGCTCTCCCTGGATCTAGTAGTTGGAAAAGTACATTATTTGTCCAAATGGAATTATGTTAATGGTATGTTTGGCTGCTTCCGAGAAGAACAATTCAGTAGCTCAGAACAAAACAGGGCACTTTGGAAAGGAAATGCCAGGCTTTTCCATCACTGCTACAGATTTCCCATTATGTCCTTGGACAGATTTCCCCAGGACTCATAAAAACAGCCTTCTCCAACCTGATCCTTTCCAGATGTGTCAGGCTGGCATGAACAACACAAATGGCCCATCCAACACATCTGAGGACATCGGATTGGCAGAAGTGACCATAGAAAATATGTTACACTCCCTGCTCATTATGAACTATTACTTTGGAATGGGAACGTTTTCTTAGTAGGGATCTCACTGGGGTTGTTGATCCAAAATGAAGTTGAGTCATTGAAGCAATGGGCTCTACCAATGTGTTGACTCACCATTCAAGAATTGTCTACTTGAATCAGGTCCAATCAGCACCATTCATAGAATCATAGAATCACAGCGTCATAGAATAATAGAAGCATCTCAGACAGATAGCCATTCAGCCTGTTTAAAAGTCTCCAAAGAAGGAGAAGGTGAACCAGTGCATCTCACCAATTTCATCCCCATGTGATGAGGTTGCTAGTTTTGAAGAAATGGTTTCAAGTAATATTTTCTTAACTTGTACCATAAGATGCACTTATTTATCTTCTACTTCTTAGAATTCTCAATCCTATCATTTTGTTGTAGTCCAGCCTGTGATAGTGTCTGGTGTGTCTGATATCAGTGAGGTTTCTGGGCCTGTGTCTGATCGCTATGGGGATGATGGGGTGATTGACAGGCCTGGCTTCGAGCCTTTTGACAAGCTTGCCATCGAGCCTGAAGTTTCTGCAGAACAGAGGAAGGATGCTCAAGGCCACATTCACGAGAGAGGTCTTCTGCAGGTTTTCTCTGAGAAATGGTTTTCTGAGGAGGATTTGTCAGATGCAGGTGTAGAAGTTAATGAGCTTGAAGATAGATGACAAGACTTTTGTAAACAAAGAGAGAGTTCACAGGTCCTTCTGACAATTCATTTGAACTGGGACAACTTGTCCTACAAACACTTTAATCCTACTAGTTGCGCCAACCTACAGTAAACACTCTTACTCAACTGTTGGATGACCAGTCAACATAGAGATCAATGCCGTGGATTTAGTAGGTCTACTCTATTAATAATATGATTTAGGTCAAATAATGCCTTCAATTTGCTCCAGGTATGTCCCCATTGTAGACTCAAATACTCAACAGGAAAAGTCATCCACATAGTTCTTTAGGAGTCCAAAACTTTACTTATTTTGTTTTCTGCATGTGAGAATTTCAGATGAAATCAAAACCAATATCCCATGTCCAATGTTGAAGTAAGCTTTTTGGATGGCATTTCACGTTTTCCGCAGTTGTCACCTTTTAATGAGTTTTGCAAAGAAGAACCATTTGTGCAAACAATTTGCTTTTGCAATGTTCGAAATCTGGTATTGTTTTGCTCTTTCGTGGGCGGTGCAACATATTTAACAGCTTCCAAACAAGCACGTGCCGACAGCCAAACATTTTGCCAGTTACTATTTCAAATTTTGCTATTTTTGCAGCTCTCCAGTTTCATCCATGAGCAGATGCTCTCCTCCTCTTCTTTTCTTTTTGTTCTCCCCTTTTCAGCCTCTCCTTCCCTCTGTGTTATTGAGATTTGATAAGGTTTTCTTGAAATTCTTCAGAAGTTGGGTCACACAACATGAGGGCCTTCTCTTTGAATTTCACTTTAGGCAAAATCTGGAGAAAGCATAGTGATTAGGAGACCGCAATCCCACCCTGCTGTTCTTCATCTGTGGGTTTTTCTCTGCCTTATTCACCATTTATTCACTCAGAACATTTGCATTATTTCTGTCCCATACCCTGCCTTCTATCAAAGACCAACAGCTTCCTTTCAAGTCCTTCAGATGTTTCAGCCTGAGGCGGAATGGACAAAGTCACAGTGAATCTTGCTCTAGGCTTAATGGTGATGGTGACTGTTTTCCCTCCTTGAATTCTCCATTTGCTGTGTTGAAAGCAACCCAGATGACCTGCCCAAGTGTCTTCTCTGGCCCACGCTAACCCTCCGACTTCCCTTTTCACGGATTTTTAATGGCTCTGGCAGCCAGATGAGAAGCAGATGTTGTCGTTGGGATGCCTCAAAAGGGCCTCCGGGTGCTGTTTATTTAAGGATCTGTGATGTCCCTCTATTATTACTTTTTTTGAAAGAACGTTTTGTGGTGAACTGTGGCCACAGCTGGTCAGAGCCTGTGTTTATAGGTCTTCCCTCTTGAGGGCTGTGGCATTAGAGAAGCCATTCATTGGGGAGAGAAGCCATTCTGGATGTTTTGGCTCTGACATGACACCCAACAACATTAGAGAAGGTCTTAAGATCAAATCATTTGGAGCTAGAAACATCTACAGGCTTCCTCAAGCATCTGAATATTTTTCTTACTCCAGTTGAACCATGGACATGACACCCAACAACATTAGAGAAGGTCTTAAGATGGACCAGACCCAATCATTTGGAGCTAGAAATATCTACAGGCTTCCTCAAGCTTCTGAATATTTTTGCTAATCCAGTTGAACCATGGACATGACACTCAACAACATTAGAGAAGGTCTTAAGATGGACCAGACCCAATAATTTGGAGCTAGAAATATCTACAGGCTTCCTCAGGAATCTGAATATTGTTGCTACTCCAGTTGAACCATGGACATGACACCCAACAACATTAGAGAAGGTCTTAAGATGGACCGGACCCAATCATTTGGAGCTAGAAATATCTACAGGCTTCCTCAAGCATCTAAATATGTTTGCTACTCTAGTTGAACCATGGACATGACACCCAACAACATTAGAGAAGGTCTTAAGATGGGCCGGACCAAATCATTTGGAGCTAGAAATATCTACAGGTTTCCTCAAGCATCTGAATATTTTTGCTACTCCAGTTGAACCATGGACATCACATCCAACAACATTAGAGAAGGTCTTAAAATGGACCGGACCAAATCATTTGGAGCTAGAAATATCTACAGGCTTCCTCAAGCATCTGAATATTTTTGCTACTCCAGTTGTACCATGGATACGACACCCAACAACATTAGAGAAGGTCTTAAGATGGACCGGACCAAGTAATTTGGAGCTAGAAATATCTACAGGCTTCCTCAAGCATCTGAATATTTTTGCTACTCCAGTTGAACCATGGACATGACACCCAACAAAATTAGAGAAGGTCTTAAGATGGATCGGACCAAATCATTTGGAGCTAGAAATATCTACAGGCTTCCTCAAGCTTCTGAATATTTTTGCTACTCCATTTGAACCATGGACATGACACCCAACAACATTAGAGAAGGTCTTAAGATGGACCAGACCCAATCATTTGGAGCTAGAAGTATCTACAGGCTTCCTCAAGCATCTGAATATTTTTGCTACTCCTGTTGAACCATGGACATGACATTGGGACAAACCAATGGAGTTCCGGACTTCAAGTGATGCCAACAATTGACACACATCACATTTGGAAAATGAGCTGTATTGGTGGTAAATCAATACAATAGATTGGTCCTCCAGGCGTTTTGGACTTCATCTCCCAGAACCCCCAGCCAGCTTGGGCAACTTTCAGGAATTAAAAGATATGGAGTCTAAAACAAATGGAAGATCAAATGTTGGGAATCACTGGTTGCTTCCAGAGCCCTCACCCAGCAATTGGTAAGAACTAGGTCCCTAAGCAATGAGTTCTCGCCAAAGTATCGCAGGGCCAAGACTGAAGATCTCCATATCTAGATAATTAACCCACTGGGCAGAAATATTTTGGCAGTATTTCTGAATTTGGAATTCCAGAAAAGGAATGCTCGGTCTATAGTACTTCTGATTTCTGTACATGGTTGCAAAAGTTGGATCATTGAATTTGATGGAAAATCAATGCATTAGAGATGCAGTGCTGGAGGAGAGTTCTGCATATAATGAAGACTGCCAAAAGCCAAATGAGTTGGACTTATGATGCCTGAAGTCTCGTTAAAAGTGAAGATGAATAAGCGGGAGTTGCTGTACTTTGCTATACTTTGGCAACAGCAAACAATGGTGTGAGTTATTGGAAAAGTCACTAAACCTCAGTGAAGTGGGGAAGGTAATGGATACAAGTGGATTGATTCAATCAAGGAAGCCATGGCTGCATGAATTTGCAAGATCTGGGCAGTGGATGACATGGATTTCTCTCATATATATAGCTACTATCTGTGCCCGGCCACGCGTTGCTGTGGCGAAGTATGGTGGTATGGGAAATAAAGTATTGAGGAATTGGTGGTAGTTAAGGTAAAGGGTAAAGGTTTTCCCCTGACATTAAGTCCATTATAAATGGGTTATATAGCTGTGTGGAAGGGCCTTGAGTCTACACTGCCATATAATCCAGTTAAAATCAGATTGTATTTTATAGGCAGTGTGGAAGAGGCCTAAGTGAGGCCTAACTCTGCCTGTCCCCTGGGCGGAGCTTAGCCTTCTAACTGGCAGCAATTGGATAAAAACAATTATTCCTCTCCCTCTAATTAGGACTTTATTTTTCTTTTCTTTTTGTTGTATGAACATAGAGGCATGGATGAGGGGTTGTGCTGCCAAGTTTAGGGTTTCTGGGATGTGTAGTTTTGCTGTTTTGTCCTAGGCCGAAATTTCATTACCCTTTTATATATATAGATAAGTTACATACAACAATGTATGTAAATCTATACATGTGTGTTGGCATAGGTTGCAGGACACAACCCTTCCACTGAAAACTGGCATTGTGTATTCGATTGTGTCTCTTGTTTTTGCAGTCCCAGGAAATCAAATGATACATCGAAGTCATTGCTAAACATTTAACCCCAACTAGAGATAGAACAACTACTAAATCAATCACATTGGTTAATTCTAGCCAAAACCAACCAAACTCATCAGCTGCTGCATCATGAATCAACTCCAATCAGTTCAATGACTAAGAAGAGAATTGGACCCATGTGAAATGGATCCAAATGGTAGGATTTCACTTACACAACTGTGTACTAAACACAGTTATTGTGCAACAGCCAAGAGATGCAACCCTTTGTTTAAGGCAGCTTACTTATCTGTAGCCTTGGACAGGATGCAAGCTGGATCCAAAAGGGTTCTTCCCAAAGTCTGCATTGAATCCATGCACTTTTTGGTCTTGGTTTTTTAAACTCAAACAAGACATTTCTGCCATCAACCATTTTCCCAACATTTTAATCATAATGCATGATCTTGCCCTGCCATGCCATTTGGATAGAACAAGGAGAGCTTCGGATATCAGGATAATGTGATTGGGCGAATTGATTGATAGAGGACAAGTGGTTTGGGGAAAAAAAAGGAAAGCATTTTGGATCAAAATTAGAGAATTGTCTGCCAAGCGGAGAGGAATGAATAAATGGCAGTGTCAATTTCGGGTTGAGATCTCCTGCCCTTCCGGGGCATGGGCCAAGTGAACGGACTGGCAGGAATAAAGGAACAGGATTAGCGGGGAATTGAGTGGAAGTAATCCTTCTGTTTTAAGTCAACTGCAATGCAAGAGAGCAAATGTTTGCCCTATTTAACTTGAGATGTTGGCTTGGATCCTGCCGTAGCACTAAGTGGATCCGTAGAATCAATTATAAACACACAGATGCCATTACACTGTTGACTCAGAGGCCTACTTTAGCTGGGACTCATCAACAAAATTCAGACCTTGAACAATGCAATTCTATCCGTTTCATACCACTTAAACTGTCCTAGCCTCCAGATCATGAATACATGGGGTGAATGGGTTTTCATGGCTGAATCTTGGTCTTTTGAAGTCCTAAACAACACAAATCAATTGGCAAGGTTTCTTCAGAGAAGATTGGCTATTGTCTTCCCCTCAATCTGAGAGAAGCTATGGCTTGTCCAATGGGTTATCATGACTGAGAAGGAATTCAGACCTAGACTTTCTGGAATCCTGGTTCAATGACCAAACCATGTCACCATATTAACAACAGACCTGTATGGATAGATGTCTCCAAGTCAAGGGGCCGGGCTGTGGAGCAGCTGGCTAGTAACCAGCTGTAATAAATCACTACTGACTGAGAGGTCATGAGTTCAAAGCCTGGGTCGGGTTAAGCCCCCGACCATTAAATAGCCCGACTTGCTGTTGACCTATGCAGCCCCGAAAGACAGTTGCATCTGTCAAGTAGGGAAATTTAGGTACGCTTTATGCGGGAGGCTAATTTAACTAATTTACAACATCATAAAACTGCCAGCAAAATACGAGGAAAGGAATGAGGAAGTACAGCCACTAGTGGACGGTGAAGCAACAGCTCCCCCTGTGGCCGGAATCGTGAAGCTGGAAAAAAATTGTTAAATGCCTCTGTGTTTGTCTATACTGTATGTTGTTTGTCTGTTGGCATTGAATGTTTGCCATATATGTGTTCATTGTAATCCGCCCTGAGTCCCCTTCGGGGTGAGAAGGGCGGAATATAAATACTGTAAATAAATAAATAAACTCCAGATTGTGGTGATCCTATTCTAGCATTTTATTGGCAGGATTTCTAAATTAGCTATAGGTCACTTCCAGGGAGTGACCCCATTGCCTTCTCCTCCCTATTATTGAAATAGGCCGTTGTTAAGGCTGTTACTAAGGGGCATGGTTTTACCTGTCTCAGGTGTGACAGGTTTGTGATAGTAGGTATGTGAATACTTTAAAACATTCATCAGTTTGAATGCTACGTTGTATCCAAATCCAAATTTCATAGCAAACGGTAAGTAGTTTGGGAGATATGAGGCCTCCACTAACGGGCATTACATTTTTATTTATATAGGTTTTAACCCTGTCATACCCCACCTTGGGATGCAAAGAGGGTTGTGAAATAAATGTTTTTCTTGTTGTTGCCATTGTTGTTCCTCGGAACCAGCCTGCTGTGTTATGAGTGGCAGAAAACCCCCAAATAAGTCCAAAACCCTGGATGACTACCTTAAAGTTTGGACTAAAGTTTAGAGTGGGTTCCCCAAACCACCAATGTCAAAGTCACCATCTGTTCCTAAAATGCAGTTTTGTCATCCTTTCTAATTTCCTTTGTAAAAGCGTTCCGTTTTCTCCTCTTTTGCAAAAGCTGCAACAGCTGACAGACCAACTGGCAAAGAAACAGAGGCAGACATGGCTGCAATGAATTATTCACCGTTCGGCCAAGCATTAAGCTCGCTTATGATGTAGTAGGCACCAGCCATCAAAAACAATATGTGAGTTTACCCCACACAACTGGGAACCTGGGTTTCTGCTAAGGGGGCTTGGAGAGCTTTGCCGACCACGTGAGATGAGCCGGAGGCATGCGATTGGGACTCCCTGCAAAGCGGGCCGGGCTTGTCTTACATCTGAGTGAGTCGGCTTTGCAGAACAAAAGGTTAGAAGGGCCCTGTTTGAAACAGTTCCCATGTTCAGCCTTCACACCGGTGAGATGGGGAGAAAAAGACAGCCAGAGACAGAACGGAAGACGGTGTGTGCAGAGAAAAAGGGATCAATAGCAAAGTGGAAGTAAGCTGAATGGAAAACAGAAGATGCCTTTCCACACACACACAAACCCAACAAGATCTGAGGGATTCTGTATCAGTGAATGGGCTCCAGGTTTGAACCTGAATTTCAAAGGAGTTGTCCAAGGTGCTGAACTTATTGTGGAGCTCTGGTTCAGCACCTTGGAAAGCTCATTGAAGCATCAGCACAAATCCCTGTGTGGATTCGAAGATTTTCAAAGTGCTGGGTTAATTTTGAACTACAGTATTTTTAGTCTCCATTGTAGACAGTGCTTTAAAATCTGGACTAAAACTCAGAGTGTATCAATGCCCTACTGACCAGCCATTGAAGAACGCATTACGGTTAAGCTGGAAGTACGAAGCAGTGAAGTAAAGTGCAAAGCAGTGAAGTCCATGGAGGTATTTTGGATGTCTTCCTGTCCATTCTGATCTGAAGAGAAGTTCAATAGTACACTTCTTGCCTGACATATTGAAAATATGTTTAACTACTGGAATTACAAAGGTTAGTGCTATTTCATCCAGTGTCAACATCTTTCATGATAAAGTGACAAAATAAAGTAAGGGACAAGGTTGTTGTATGTTTTCTAGGCTTTATGGCCTTGTTCCAGAAGCATTCTCTCCTGACGTTTTGCCCACATCTATGGCAGGCATCCTCAAAGGTTGTGAGATATGGGCGAAACCACCGGGACCACCTGTACTGGTTTCTGCCAGAGTCTTTGAAGTTCAATCTTGAGGTCCTGAGTTTTTCCTGTTGTTTTTCGTCAATGCGACTGTCACCTGGGATGTCAACATCAATGATCCAAACATTTTTTTCCACAACTGTGAGGTCTGGTGTGTTGTGTTCCAGAACTTTGTCAGTCTGGATTCGGAAGTCTCACAGTCATTTTCCAATACTTTTGCAGGTTTGTGATCCCACCAGTTCTTTGCTGCTGGCAGGTGGTACTTGAGGCATAAGTTCCAATGAATCATTTGGGCCACATAGTTGTGCCTCTGTTTGTAGTCTGTCTGTGCAATTTTCTTACAGCAGCTGAGGATATGATCAATGGTTTCATCGGTTTCCTTGCACAGTCTGCATTTTGGTTCATCAGCTGACCCAAAATAATACTAATAATAATAGCAATTATTATTATTATTATTCTACCTGAGAGATTTTCAGACCCGCTTTTCAAAAAGAGGTATTTTTCCATGACTCTCCCACAAATTGAGGCCATGTTTCGGACTTGAACTAAACTGACAGATAGCATTGCATCCCATTCCAACCCTGGCCAGAGATTGGTGTCAGCATTTCGCCACAATACAGACACCTCAGGACAGTTTCTCCAGAGGCTGCCTGCAGCAAAATGCCTGGAGCAATGAGGACAGCTATCAGTCATGGAGAATTGCTGCTGAACATGCACCTTGCGCCACCTCTATCTGTCAGTCAGAGATGGCAGTAGGTTAATTCTGCAATAGACCGTTGATGCTTTATCTGGCCTTTCGTAGCGGACTCTCACCCTCTCGAGCAGCACACAACAGAGTAGGAATCACAGCGTTTTTTGGCTCGGGATTGATTTTGGAGGGTCATCCAGATGGCCTCAGATCCACACTCTGGGCAGAATCTTCTATCAGGTGTTCTTGAGAGATAAGGCAAATGTCTCGAACTAGTCTATCATGGAAGAGTTGCAAGAACATTTCCATTTTGGTTAGCAGAAACTGCTCCAAACCTCATTGTTAGTTTTCAACTAGAGAAGAATCATTGGACCACTTAGATTTAGCTACATGTTGACTAAAAGGCCTCTCAAGAGAAGTATAGAGGCTCAGCCCTTGGCATGTGATACAATAAATCATCTTAACAATCCATTAGTAGCCCATTAAGGAATCAGTTGTGTCTGGATCAGCGACATCTTCCTATTGTTGGCTTGCTTACCTTCTGGAAACGAAAGCAGTTTTCCTCCGCTGCAGATGCCAAAGAAGATGCCAAATAAGCACACAATGGGAAACCCGGTTCTTCTCATGGTGAGTCTTGGATGGTATGGATACACCTAGAAAGAAGAGGAACCAACAACCAGGTGAAGTCCTTTGGTAGGAAAAAAATGGAAGGTTAAAATTTGGAAATGTTTGAAGTTTTGTCAAATGCTGTGTTGTTGTTTCGGGCTTGTCCCTGTTGTGAGCCGCCCCAAGTCCCTTCGGGGAGATGGGGCGGGATATAAAAATAAAGTTTATTATTTTATTGTATGACACAGCAAACAAGATAGATATGCTGGATTTCATATCACAAAATCACAAGTCGAACACTTCCCAAGTGTCTAGGACTGTGTGATGTATTTTTGGATGATGCGTGCAGATCCCAGTAGGGTGGCCTTTTGCAGTTGGCAGATAGTGATTTTGTCAATGCCTATTGTTTCCAAATGCCGGCTGAGATCTTTTGGCACGGCACCCAATATGCCCATCACCACCGGGACCACCTGCACTGGTTTCTGCCAGTCTTTGCAGTTCAATCTTGAGGTCCTGATAGCAGCTGAGATTTTCCTGTTGTTTTTCGTCAATGCGACTGTCACCTGGGATGGCAACATCAATGATCCAAACCTTTATTGTTGTTGTTGTTGTTGTTGTTGTTGTTGTTGTTGTGGGGCCAGGCTTTTGAATAACAATTAGTAGCACTAATTATTATTATTATGTACGCTGGAACTCAATAGACAGACCCAGTCCTTTAAACTTGAACACGCCCATCTGTATTTTAGAATGTGTTTTATGAATGTCCGATGTAATAATTTTTAACTGTTTTATAGTGCATTGTACAATTTTTATATATGTGTTTTATTGTAAGACTCCTTGAGTCCCCTGTTGGGTGAGAAGGGCGGGATATAAATATTGTAATAAATATTGTAATAAATAAACAATCACTTTGACATCACTGGTGAATATTAAAACCCCAACAAAGCCCAAACCCTGGGTGCATCTACATTGTATAATGAATGCCGTTTGGCACCACTTTAATGGCTCAATGCTATGGAATACTGGGAGTTGCACTTCGGTGAGGTTCATCACTGTTTGAGTCCACAGTGCTCTCTGTATGTAGGTGAACTACAACTCCCAAACTCAAGGTCTATGCCCACCAAACCCTTCTAGTATTTTCTGATGGCCATGGGAGTTCTGTGTGCCAAGTTTGGTTCAATTCCATCATTGGTGGAGTTCAGAATGTTCTTTGATTGTAGCTGAACCTTAAA